>NC_060191.1:48147805-48385359 GCF_021184085.1 Oncorhynchus gorbuscha | reverse complement strand
AGGGGATTCTTCCCTATGGGCGTGTTGTCGGGTTAACAGTCTGGGGAATTGAAAGACAGGTTAAGCAAGCACTCACGCACACTGCGTCGCCGCGCGCTTGTCCTAGTAACCTCCTTTTCGTTCCTGTTTCCACTCGTCTGGCTGTTCTTCAGTGGGCTCACTCTGCCAAGTTAGCGGGTCATCCCGGTGTTCGAGGCACTCTTGCGTCTATTCGCCAGCGCTTTTGGTGGCCGACTCAGGAGCGTGACACGCGCCGTTTCGTGGCTGCCTGTTCGGACTGCGCGCAGACTAAGTCGGGTAACTCTCCTCCTGCCGGTCGTCTCAGACCGCTCCCCATTCCTTCTCGACCATGGTCTCACATTGCCTTAGACTTCATTACCGGTCTGCCTTTGTCTGCGGGGAAGACTGTGATTCTGACGGTTGTCGATAGGTTCTCTAAGGCGGCACATTTCATTCCCTCGCTAAACTTCCTTCCGCTAAGGAGACGGCACAAATCATTATTGAGAATGTATTCAGAATTCATGGCCTCCCGTTAGACGCCGTTTCAGACAGAGGTCCGCAATTCACGTCACAGTTTTGGAGGGAGTTCTGTCGGTTGATTGGTGCGTCCGTCAGTCTCTCTTCCGGGTTTCATCCCCAGTCTAACGGTCAAGCAGAGGGGCCAATCAGACGATTGGTCGCATACTACGCAGCCTTTCTTTCAGGAACCCTGCGTCTTGGGCAGAACAGCTCCCCTGGGCAGAATACGCTCACAATTCGCTTCCTTCGTCTGCTACCGGGTTATCTCCGTTTCAGAGTAGTCTGGGTTACCAGCCTCCTCTGTTCTCATCCCAGCTTGCCGAGTCCAGCGTTCCCTCCGCTCAAGCGTTTGTCCAACGTTGTGAGCGCACCTGGAGGAGGGTGACGTCTGCACTTTGCCGTTACAGGGCACAGACGGTGAGAGCCGCCA
The DNA here is from genome assembly GCF_021184085.1 of Oncorhynchus gorbuscha. NCBI lineage: Eukaryota > Metazoa > Chordata > Actinopteri > Salmoniformes > Salmonidae > Oncorhynchus > Oncorhynchus gorbuscha. Next base: position 48,384,410 of record NC_060191.1, on the reverse strand, counting down.
ATAAACGCAGGATTAAGAGTCCAAGGTATTGTTGCGGCCAGAGAGTGTGGCTTTCCACTCGCAACCTTCCTCTTACGACAGCTTCTCGTAAGTTGACTCCGCGGTTCATTGGTCCGTTCCGTGTCTCCCAGGTCGTCAATCCTGTCGCTGTGCGACTGCTTCTTCCGCGACATCTTCGTCGCGTCCATCCTGTCTTCCATGTCTCCTGTGTTAAGCCCTTTCTTCGCACCCCCGTTCGTCTTCCCTCCCCCTCCCGTCCTTGTCGAGAGCGCACCTATTTACAAGGTACATAAAATTATGGACATGCGTTCTCGGGACGGGGTCACCAATACCTAGTGGATTGGGAGGGTTACGGTCCTGAGGAGAGGAGTTGGGTTCCGTCTCGGGACGTGCTGGACCGTTCGCTCATCGATGATTTCCTCCGTTGCCGCCAGGATTCCTCCTCGAGTGCGCCAGGAGGCGCTCGGTGAGTGGGGGGGTACTGTCATGTTTGTCATTCATTGTCATGTCTTGTCCCTGTGCCCCCCATGCTATTCGTTTCCCTCTGCTGGTCTTGTTTGGTTCTATCCTCCTCTCTCCCCCTCCCTCTCTCACTCTCTCGCTCTCTCTTCTCTCTGTCGTTCCGTTCCTGCTCCCAGCTGTTCCTATTCCCCTAATCATCATTTAGTCTTTCCACACCTGTTCCCGATCCTTTCCCCTGATTAGACTCCCTATTTATTCCTTTGTGTTCCGTCCCTGTTCCGTCGGTTCCTTGTTTTGTATTCCATGCTGTGATTGCGTTTCGCCCTGTCCTGTCGTGTTTTTTGCCGTGATTGTGTATCACCCTGTCCTGTCGTGTTTTGTGCCTTCTTCAGACGCTGCGTGTGAGCAGGTGTCTCAGTTGACTACGGCCTGCGCCTACCCGAAGCGACCTGCAGTCTGTGGCCGCTTCTCCAGTTGTTTTCCCCTCTACTAATCTAGAGGATTTCAGTTATTCGGTTTTGAACAGTAATAAACTCTGTTTCTGTTAAGTTGCGTTTGGGTCCTCCTTCACCTGCATGACAGATGTATGCTGAGTGTCGGGAAGCAAGTTCAGGGAGTGAATACATTTAATTAATAAATGAACGTAAACAAAACAAGAAACACTGGAAACAGCGCACCGACATGAAACAGAAACAATAACACCTGGGGAAGGAAACAAAGGAAGTGACATGAATACGACAGGTAATCAAGGAGGTGATGGAATCCAAGTGAGTGTCATGCGGCGCTGATGTGCGTGACGATGGTGACAGGTGTGCGCAATAATCAGCAGCCTGGTGACCTAGAGGCCGGAGAGGGAGCACACGGGACAGTACCCCCTCCAGCAGCAGGACACCGACTAAAACGATCCTGGGGATCAGGACCAGACCGGTCACCTCTGCTGAGGCCCGGGAACATGTCAATGTGGCTGAGGTGAGGGAGCATAGCGACCTAGAGCGCCGGAGAGAGAGCACACGGGACAGTACCCCCTCCCCGGCGAGCGGCCCCAGCCACAGGACGCCATCCAAAGGGACGATCTCGGGGATCAGGATCGGACCGGTCGCCACCCCGGTTGCTGTGGCCGAGGCACGGGAACCTGTTCACCCAGCTGAGGCATGGGAACCTGTCAAGCCGGGCTGAGGCATGAGAGTCCGACGAACCGGCTGAGGCCTCCCTGGTAGCTCCGGTACTGACACCTGGACCCGACGTCCCTCCCTGATGCTTCCCTTTGGTGAGGCATTATTCTGTAATGTGTTCGCTGAGAGTCGGGAAGCAAAAACAGGGAGTGAATGCATTTAATAAATGAACTAACATGGACAAAACAAGAAACACTAACAGCGCACAGACATGAAACTGAAACAGAAACAATAACGCCTGGGGAAGGAACCAAAGGGAGTGACATAGGAAGGCCAAATTTGACACAGCCTAGTATATACAGTATCAGTCAAAAGTGTGGACACACCTACTCATTCAAGAGTTTAAAAAAAATGTTTTACTATTTTCTACATTGTAGAATAATAGTGAAGACATCAAAACTATGAAATAACACATGGAATCATGTAGTAACCAAAAAAGTGTTAATAAATTCTAAAAATATTTATTTGAGATTCTTCAAAGTAGTCACCCTTTGCCTTGATGACAGCTTTAAACACTCTTGGCATTCTCTCAACCAGCTTCACATGGAATTATTTTCCAACAGTCTTGAAGGAGTTTCCACATATGCTGAGCACTTGTTGGCTGATTTGCTTTGCAGTCCAACTCATCCCAAACCATCTCAATTGGGTTGAGGTCGGGTGATTGTGGAGGCCAGGTCATCTGATGCAGCACTCCATCACTCTCCTTCTTCGTCAAATAGCCCTTACACAGCCTGGCGGTGTGTTGGGTCATTGTCCTGTTGAAAAACAAATGATAGTCTCATTAAGTGCAAACCACATGAGATGGTGTATCACTACAGAATGGTGTGGTAGCCATGCTGGTTAAGTGTGCCTTGAATTCTAAATGAATCAAACAGACAGACAGTGTCACCAGCAAAGCACCCCCACACCATCGCAGCTCCTCCTCCATGCTTCACGGTGGGAACCACACATCATCTGTTCTCCTACTCTGTGTCTCACAAAGACACAGCGGTTGGAACCCTAAATCTCAAATTTGGACTCATCAAACCAAAGGACAGATTTCCATCGGTCTATGTCCATTGTGCGTGTTTCTTGCCTCAAGCAAGTCTTTTCTTCTTATTGGTGTCCTTTAGTAGTGGTTTCTTTGCAGAAATTTGACCATAAAGGCATGAGTCACGCAGTCTCCTCTGAATTATTGATGTTTAGATGTTACTTGAACTCTGTGAAGCATTAATTTGGGCTGCAATTCCTGAGGCTAGTCAATTTAATGAACTTACCCTCTGCAGCAAAGGTAACTCTGGGTCTTCCTTTCCTGTGGTGGTTCTCATGAGAGCCAGTTTCATCATAGCACTTGAAGGTTTTTGCGACTGCACTTGAAGAAACTATCATAGTTTCTGACTTTCATGTCTTAAAGTAATGATGAACTGTCATTTCTCTTTGCTTATACCACTGCTACCGTGTCACAATACAACTGATTGGCTCAAACGCATTAAGAAGGAAAGAAAATCCACAAATGAACTTTTAACAAGGCACACCTATTCATTGAAATGCATTCCAGGTGACTACCTCATGAAGCTGGTTGAGAGAATGCCGAATATTGTGCAAAGCTGTCATCAAGGCAAAGGGTGGCTACTTTGAAGATTCTCAAATATAAAATATATTTTGATTTGGTTAACACTTTTTTGGTAACTACATCATTCCATATGTGTTATTTCATAGTTTTGATGTCTTCACTATTATTCTTCAGTGTAGGAAAGAGTACAAATAAAGAAAAACCCTTGAATGAGTAGCTGTGTCCAAACTTTTGACTGGTAATGTAGGTCCTGGATGGCAGGAATTTGGCCCCAATGATATGCTCGGCTGTACGCACTACCCTCTGTTGCACCTTATTGTTGGATGCCGAGCTGTTGCCATACCAGGTGGTGATGCAACTGGATAGGATGCTCTCGATGGTACAGCTGTAGAACTTTTTGAGGATCTGGGGACCCATGCCAAATCTTTTCAGTCCCCTGAGGGCAAAAAGGTGTTTTCGTGCCTTCTTGATGACTGTCTTGGTGTGTTTGGACCATGATAGTTTGTTGGTGATGTGGACACCAAGGAACTTGAAACTCTCGACCCGCTGCACTACAGCACCCCCCCCAACTGCTCGGGTGGCAGGACCAGCACATTCTGCCCAAAGGTAGATTAAAATATTACAATTGAGAGTGCGTTAATAAGTACAAATTCACAGCGCCGACTCGTCCAAGTAGGAGAGGAAAGGCTGCCAGATTTGATCAAATGTTGATAATTTATTGTTCAGAATATATCTAATTCTTTCTAAGTGTACAGTGTTTGCCAATTCACTGAGCCATAATTTGGTAGAGGGCGCTTCCCTCCTTTTCCAAAACAACAAGATTAGTTTTTTTGCTGAAATGAGACCGTACAAGATTAGTTGTTTTTGGGGGTTGGTTAATCCGTTTAGGGACTCAGATACTCCCAGGATTATCAGAAGCGGATCTGGATCTATTGAAGTCTCCAAAACTTCAGAGAGGATCCCAAAAATTCCACACCAATAACCATGCAAGCTAGAGCATAGGGCAAAGCAGTGGAGTAGTGTACCCTGCGCAGCCTGACATTTATCACATGTAGGGGATGTATCAGGAAATATCCTATGCAGTTTAGTTTTGGAATAGTGTAATCTGTGTAATACCTTGAATTGTATGAGACAATGTCTGGAATTAATGGAGCATGTGTGGATATACTCCAAGCTCTCTTCCCAGTCTGCCACCGAGATGTCAGTCCCTAGTTCTTCCTCCCATTTTGGCTTGATGGCATCTGTAGAAGGTGTGCTGGTTAGGGAGGGTTTGGCCGGTAGGGATGTCCTTGTCTCATTGCGCACCAGCGACTCCTGTGGCGGGCCGGGTGCAGTGCACGCTAACCAGGGTTGCCAGGTGCACAGTGTTTCCTCAGACACATTGGTGCGGCTGGCTCCCGGGTTGGATGCGCACTGTGTTAAGAAGCAGTGCGGCTTGGTTGGGTTGTGTATCGGAGGACGCATGACTTTCAACCTTCGTCTCTCCTGAGCCTGTACGGGAGTTGTAGCGATGAGACAAGATAGTAGCTACTAACAATTGGATACCACAAAATCGGGGAGAAAAATGGGGCAAAATAAAATAGGTGTTCCTTTTGTCCAGGTGGGAAAGGGCAGTATGATTGAGCCTGCATCATCTGTGGATCTGTTGGGGCGGTATGCGAATTGGAGTGGGTTGAGGGTTTCCAGGATGATGGTGTTGATGTGATCCATGACCAGTCTTTCAAAGCACATCATGGCTACCAACGTGAATGCTAAGGGGCAGTAGTAATTTAGGTGGGTTACCTTCACTTTCTTGGGAACAAGGAGTATGGTGGTCTGCTTGAAACATGTAGATATTACAGACCCGGTCAGGGAGAGGTTGAAAATGTCAGTGAAGACACTTGCCAGTTGGTCCGCGCATGCTCTTAGTACACGTCCTGGTAATCCGTCTGGCCCCGTGGCCTTGTGAATGTTGTCCTGTTTAAAGGTCTTGCTCACATCGGCGACGGAGAGTCTGATCACACACGTCTGGAACAGCTGGTTCTCTCATGCATGCTTCAGTGTTGCTTGCCCTGAAGCGAGTATAAAAGGCATTTAGCTAGTCTGGTAGGCTCACGTCACTGGGCAGCTCGTGGCTGGGTATCCCTTTCTAGCCCGTAATATTTTGCAAGCCCTTCCACACCCGCCGAGCGTCAGGGACAGTGTAGTAGGACTCAATCTAAGTCCTGTATTGCCGCTTTGCTTGTTTGATGGTTCATCTGAGGGCATAGCTCGATTCTTATAAGCATCCTGAGTAGTGTCCCACTCCTTGAAAGCGGCAGCTCTAGCCTTCAGCTCATTGTGGTTGTTGCCTTTAATCCATAGCTTCTGGTTGGGATATGTACGTGTGGTCACTGTGGGGACGATGTCCCGCTACATATTCCAGTCTGTCTTATCAAAACAGTCCTGTAGCGTAGCATCTGTGTCACTTGACCACTTCCTTATTGAGTGAGTCACTGGTACTTCCTGCTTTCATTTTTGCTTGTAAGCAAGAATCCGAAGGAAAGAATTATGGTCAGATTTGCCAAATGGAGGGTGAGTGAGAGCTTTGTATGCGTCTCTGTGTATGGAGTGAAGGTGGTCCAGAGTTTAAGTTTGCCTGCATCAAAGTCCCCTGACCACTAGGAGCACCGCTTCTGGATGAGATTTTTTTATGTGCTTATGGCGTTATACAGCTTGTTGAGTGCGGTCTTAGTGCCAGCATCGGTTTGTGGTGGTATATAGAGGGCAATGAAAAATATAGATGGAAACTCTCTTGGTATACGGTGTGGTATACAGCTTATCATGAGGTACTTTAACTCAGGCGAGTAATACCTCGTTATTGACAAAATTATTAAGTGCTTAGTCAATTTTACCCCTATCTCAAAGATTTGTAGCTGTGGGCTTGAAGTAGTGTTTTTCTATCCCGTTCTGGATGTTTCTAATCCAGCAGATGATAGATAGTCATCACGAGAAAGGCTGAGAAGAGCTGATTGAGGGATGGATGAATGGGGAGAGGGGAGGAGGGATTCTTAATCTCATTATCCCTTTCCTAATCATCAAGGAGTAATGTGTGTTCATACCTCTCTATGCCTCACACCTGCTATAAACTACCCTAGCAGAAACACATACAGACAGACACACATTATATACACACACCTATTTATTTATTCCACACAGACAGACAGCCATATAGAAAAAATGTCTTCAGATATGGATGGGACCATGCTCCTGGGGGTGGAAGGCATTAAGAAAACCATCCTGTATGGAGGGACAGCTGAGATGCCCCGGTTCATTACTGGGACCAAGGTAGGCCTCACTCTCCATCTCAATGTATTCCTCTGCTTCAACCTCTCAATCTCTATCCAAATTCATCGATTTCAATCTCTCTACTTAATTTATAATCCTCCATCTTTCTCTCTTTCTATTTCTCTTGATGTGAATCTATCTATTTAAACATAACTCCATCTATTGACTTTTCTATCCTCCATCTATCTCAAATAGTGGAGGTTTTATCTAGGCCACAGACAGTTACTCATCCAGTGCTTTGTCTCCAGTTCCAGACAAATTTGATTACTGTAAAGATGGTTGCAATAGATTCTAGAACATTGTGTAGATTCAGAAAATAAGATGTTTGTCTCACTCACATTAGGCAAATAAAATGGTCTTAGTTATGGAGTCATATGACACTATTCATTCCATTAGTAATGACATGGTACAATATCTTATAATGTCGCATCCTGGCTGTCAACAGGGACCACATACCCACACCAGTATGATCAGTGTGTAAAGGGGTGGCATTTGGTGGAATTGGAGAATCTGGAGGAAAATGACTCTAAATCCAAATGTCTTCCTCCTTTCTCTCCTACACCTCTTCCATACTGTACATCCTCCTCCATTATCCATTTCCCCTTTCACCCCCTCCACTTCATCCCTTCTCCTCCATCCTCTCTTCATCACCCCCCCCCCCCTCCACAGGTGACCTTCCATTTCCGTACCCAGCTGTGTGATGATGATCGTACGGTGATAGACGACAGTAAGGTGACAGGCGTGCCAATGGAGGTGGTGATCGGGAACATGTTCAAGCTGGAGATCTGGGAGACCCTGCTCACCTCCATGAGGATCGGAGAGGTGGCCGAGTTCTGGTGCGATGTCACCGTGAGTAAGACTCATTCTCCCACAATGCAGTTCCACAGTAGCATACTACCTATTCAAACATTAGAGTCTAGATTCTAAATACAACTCCAACACCTCTCCAGAAGTCAACTCTCAATTAAAAAAGGTTTGTCCTAAGTAAACTTTAAGGTAAATCAAACAATTCCTAATTATTTTAACTAGGGAGACAATTAACAAAAGCTAAGGTATCAATCACATCAGATTAAAGTATCTCATGATAGTCGACCTGCATCTTACAAGGAACTAAAAGAGACACCATTACAGTATTGTCAAAAACACAAAAGCTCCTTCTATTCAGGGCATACTGAGTAAACACTTAAATATCTCAATAACTCTCTCAGTAGCATGAGACACAATAAAAAGACACTGGAATATCATACACCTAATATCATACACCTAATACAGGTGCTTTGTTGTTCTGTGTGTGCATTGCCAGTGTTGTGTGTCATAATGATGATAGTTAGAAACAACTTAATCTCAACCCACGATTGAAAGGATGTTTCTGTCAGTTCCCCTTTTTGGTATATGTCCCTTCTCAGGCATCTGTAATAAGCTTTGAAAAGCACACATTTTCTGAAAATATAGGCCCTACTTTCAGTTGTCTGTGTTATCTGTGTTCTTCAACGTATTGTGTCTGCAATTGTAGGCTTTCCAGGGGTTTGGTTATATATTTATATTTGGTAACACCTTATGTGGATAGTCTACAGAATATCAGTAACATTTCAACTAAATATATACTAACCTTAACCCTTACTTACCCTAACCCTAGCTCTAACCCTAAACTTAACCTAATCCTAACCTTAGCTCTTATCTTAACCCTTACTTACCCTAACCCTAGCTCTAATCCTAACCTTAGCCCTTATCTTTACCCTAAACTGAACCCTTACTTACCCTAACCCTAGCTCTAACCTTAACATTAACTGTAATCTTAGGAAGCAGTTGCTTATCAACAGGTAGTTTGTTGATAGTATGACCATTTCTAGAGCATCTACAGATGGGAAATACAGATTATGCAAATAAAGTGTGACCTTACACTGAGTGTACAAAACATTAAGAATACCCTTCTGACCCTACGTCTAAGGCATCCCACAGGGATGCTAGCCCATGTTGACTCCAATGCTTCCCACAGTTGTGTCAAGTAGGCTGGATGTCCTTTGGGTGGTGTACCATTGTTGATACACACAGGAAACTGTTGAGCGTGAAAAGCCAAGCAGCGTTGCAGGGCACCTGGCACCTACTAAGATACCCTGTTCAAAAGCACTTACATATTTGTATTGTCCATTCACCCTCTGAATGGCACACATACACAATCCATGTCTCAATTGTGTCGAGGCTTAAAAATCCTTCTTCAACCTGCCTCCTCCCCTTCATATACACTGATTGCAGGGGATTTAACAAGTGACATCAGCAAGGGATCATATCTTTCACCTGGATTCATCTAGTCAGTCTATGTCATGGAAGGAGCAGGTGTTCATAATGTTTTGTACACTCAATGTGTATTTGTTCAACATAAAACACCTGTTATTGAAGGTAACCTAAGGTTTCTATCTACAACACCTGTTAGTGAGGGTAACCTAAGGTTGCTATCTCCAACACCAGCTAGTGAGGGTAACCTAAGGTTGCTATCTCCAACAACAGCCATTGAGGGTAACCTAAGGTTGCAATCTAAAACACCAGCTAGTGAGGGTGTTGTGTGTGTGTTCCATTTTCATCTTTGGGGGACTTCTTTTCCCTCAGTTATTTGTGTCTGCTAGAGTCTGGCTGTGTTTGTATAACATATATTGTGTGCTTAATTCCGTGTGTGTGTGCGCGCATTTGAGTGCGTATGTGCATTTGTATGTGTATGTTGGTGGAGGAGACAAACAGGTGGAGAGCTTAGAGAGTGTAATTAATCCCCAGCAGCTTCACCTTTCCCTAATCGCCTGTGATTACTGCTGACCATAAAGAAAACCTGGGACGGGCATTAAACCAGCTGGGGCACAGCCATTCATTCATTATCTAGTAACTACAACCTGGGTGCAGTAGGCTACATTTATACAGTAGGCTACATTGAGTGACCCTACTAGCAAAGAGTTTTTTCAAGTAAACCAAGATAACCACAACCTGTCATTTCAAATGTGAACAAATGAGTCATAGTGGGCAGAACAAGGAAGGAGGTGGGCAGAGCCAAGCACGAGCTAGCGAGATCCTATTGAAGCGGTCTGGCGAACATTTGCATATTTCCGTTATGGAACGCCTACTCTGTGAAGTGGGCATGTGCAATAACTCAATTTGCCTTTCCACTCCTTCTAAACAACATTATTTTATTTTGTTTACTTTGGCAAAGGGTAAAGTCTACAAAACTTAGTCCACTCTGTTCGTAACGTATTTTAGTTTTGGGAACAGAATACTGTGTTAAGATCAAATGTTTAATCGCTGAGAAAATTTGCAGAATGTCGGCTAAAATCCATCTAGTTCCATCTTCTCCCACTGCCGGCCACTGGGCTTAGTGAATGGAAACGCCAAGTGGATGCTTCACATTTATACATCCGGTGATATATCTGTCTCTAGTGTGGAAGGTAAAATTAATTGTTTACTCATCCCAACCAGTGGAGGGCAATGTTGTTACATTGGATACATAGTTCATTTGAGGAGAATAGGGTTTCAAAAATATTTGTGTATTCACAAATACAATATTTATCCAGGGTCCTTTCTGGTTTGATTGACCGACTAAGTATGAAAGACAAAGAGCAATGTCATACTCCACCCATTCTAATCGGATCAATTACGTGAAAAAAGGGAAACGCCTATATCAGGAAAATACTAATTCAATGACATGTCTTATATCATATAGCTCTGGTTAACATTTCTTGCCCTGTCTCTCTGTGTCTGTCTCTCTTTCTTTCCCCAGCACACTGGCCTCTACCCCCTGGTGGCCAAGAGCTTGCGGCGCATCGCGGAGGGCAAGGACCCTGTGGACTGGCACATCCATTCGTGTGGCATGGCCAACATGTTTGCCTACCACACCCTGGGCTATGATGACCTGGACCAGCTACAGAAGGAGCCTCAGCCTCTCTACTTTGTACTGGAACTGGTCAAGGTTAGAGGGACTGAAGACACACACAGAGACACATACACACAGATATTGCACACACACACACACACACACAAATACAGACATATTGCGCACACAAGACACACACTGATCTTGCTCATATTCTCTGTTTGTATGTGTGTGTGCGTGTCTGTGTTTTTGATTTATTATGCATGTGGGTACCAAAAGTCCTCACCGGTCTCCAAAAGGAAAAAGCTGTTTTAGGCTTAGGGGTTAGGTTCAAAACAAATAAAACATTTTTGGTCACATACACGTGATTAGCAGATGTTATTGCGGGTGTAGCGAAATGCTTGTGCTTCTAGCTCTGACAGTGCAGTAATATCTAACAAATTGCACAACATATACCCAATACACACAAATCTAAGTAGGAATGAATTAAGACTATATACATATGGACGAGTGATGTCAGAGCGGAACTAAGATACAGTAGAATAGTATAGAAAACAGTATATACCTATGAAATGAGTAATGCAAGATATGTAAACATTATTAAGTGAATGACATATCGTAGAATAGTATAGAAAACAGTATATACCTATGAAATGAGTAATGCAAGATATGTAAACATTATTAAGTGAATGACATATCGTAGAATAGTATAGAAAACAGTATATACCTATGAGTAATGCCAGATATGTAAACATTAAGTGACTAAGATACCGTAGAATAGTATAGAATACTGTATATAGATATGAGATTAATAATGCCAGACATGTAAACATTATTAAAGTGACTAGTGTTCCATTCCTTAAAGTGGCCAGTAGAGGCTGCTGCCTATGCCTATAGGCAGCAGCCTTTAATGTGCTCGTGATGGCTGTTTAACAGTCTGATGGCCTTGAGATAGAAGCTATTTTTCAGTCTCTCGGTCCCAGCTTTGATGCATGTGTACTGGCCTCGCCTTCTGGATGATAGTGGGGTGAACAGGCAGTGGCTCGGGTGGATGATGTTCTTGATAATCTTTTTGGCCTTCCTGTGACATCAGGTGCTGTAGGTGTCCTGGAGGGCAGGTAGTTTGCCCCCGGTAATGCGTTGGGCAGACCCTCTGGAGAGCCTTGCGGTTGCGGGTGGTGCAGTTGCCGTACCAGGTGGCGATACAGCCCGACAGGATGCTTTCAATTGTGCATCTGTAAAAGTTTGTGAGGGTTTTAGGTGACAAGCCAATCTTCTTTAGCCTCCTGAGGTTGAAAAGGTTCTGTTGCACCTTCTTCACCACATTGTCTGTGTGGGTGGTCCATTTCAGTTTGTCAGTGATATGTACGCCAAGGAACTTGAAGTATTCCACCTTCTCCACGGTCCTATCGATGTAGATAGGGGGGTGCACCCTCTGCTGTTTCCTGAAGTCCACAATAATTTCCTTAGTTTTGTTGATGTTGAGTGAGAGGTTGTTTTCCAGGCACCACACTCATAGATTCCTCACCTCCTCCCTATAGTATGTCTCGTCATCATTGGTAATCAAGCCTACTACTGTTGTGTCATCTGCAAACTTGATGATTGTGTTGGAGGTGTGCTTGGCCATGTAGTCATGGGTGAACAGGGAGTACAGGAGAGGGCTGAGCACGCACCCTTGTGGGGCCCCAGAGTTGAGGATCAGCAGAGTGGAGGTGATGTTTCCTACCTTCACCACCTGGGGGCAGCCAGTCAGGAAGTCCAGGACCCGGTTGCACAGGGGAGGTTCAGAACCAGGGCCTCGAGATTAATGATGAGCTTGGAGGGTACTATGGTGTTGAATGCTGAGCTATAGTCAATAAACAGCATTCTTACATAGGTATTCCTCTCGTTCAGATGGGATAGGGCAGTGTGCAGAGTTATTGCAATTGCATGGTCTGTGGATCAATTGGGGCTGTAACCAAATTGATTTGAAGAGTCTAGGGTGGCAGGTAAGGTAGAGGTAATATGATCCGATAGTCATTAAGTTCAGTTACCTTTGCCTTCTTGGGTACGGGAACAATGGTAGACATCTTGAAGCATTAGGGGACAGCAGCCTGCCTATAGGCAGCGATTGAATATGCCCGTAAACACACCAGCCAGCTGGTCTGCGCATGCTCTAAGGATGCGGCTAGGGATGCCATCTGGGCCGGCATCCTTGCGGGGGTTAACACGTTTAAATGTTTTACTCACGTTGGCCACGGTGAAGGAGAGCCCACAGTCCTTGGTAGCGAGCCAAATCGGTGGCACTGTGTTATCATCACATTGTGCGAAGAATGTGTTTAGCCTGTCCGGTAACAAGACGTCGGTCTTGGCGACGTGGCTGGTTTTCCTTTTGTAGTCCGTGATTGTCTGTAGTCCTTGTCACATACGTCTCGTGTATGAGCCGTTGAATTGCGACTCCATTTTATCTCTATACTGACGTTTAGCTTGTTTGATTGCCTTGCGGAGTGAATAACTACACTGTTTATATTCTGTCATATTACCAGTCGCCTTGCCATGTTTAAATGTAGTGGTTCGCGCTTTCAGTTTCGCGCGAATGCTACCATCTAGTCACGGTTTCTGGTTAGGGTAGGTTTTAATAGTCACAGTGGGTAGCACATCTCCTATACACTTCCTTATAAACTCAGTCACCGTATTTGTGTATGCATCTAGATTATGGGTTTATGGGTCAGGGAAAATATTTTGATTAGGAATCAATTGTTTGGTCCCTACAATGATAGTAACACAAATGTGTGTGTGTGTGTGTGTATGTGTGTGTCCGTGCCTGTCTGCCTGTGTGTTTGTGTATCCCAGGTGCAGCAGCCCAGCGAGTATGACAGGGAGTCGTGGGCTCTGAATGATGAGGAGAGACTGAAGGCTGTGCCCTTGCTCCACGGCCAGGGGAACAAGCTCTACAAACTGGGGCGCTACCAGGAAGCCACCAACAAATACAAAGAGGCCATAGTCTGCATCAAGAACATACAGCACAAGGTACTGTAACAACGGATCAGGAATAGCGGTGTGGAATAATGACTTTGGCTTTCGTTTTCAGAGTTCTTGAAATGTGTTTTGTGACAGAGTATAACCATATTTTAATCATGACTTCCATATACAAAGTACACCCTCGATGCTTTGTGTGTTTGAGAATTGTATGTATGTGTGTTTGTACGTGTATGTCAGCGTGTGTGCGGGTGCGTGCGTGCATACATGAATGTATTCATCCATGGTGTGTAACAGTGTGTATCCCCCTCCCCCAGGAGAAAGCATGGGAAGCCCCCTGGCTGAAGCTAGAGAAGATGGGGAACATGCTGACTCTCAACTACTGCCAGTGTCTGCTCCGTATGGAGGAGTATTATGAGGTCATAGAGCACACCAGTGACATCATCAATCAGCACCCAGGTACCTCAGGCACACACAATATATTATGAAACCTTACAAGAAAAGCACTTCAGACAACAACAAATACTCAATGGGCGAAGTGTGTAGAAATGTAAATTAGGGTCTAGCCCAAAGCGAAAAGATGTTTAAAAACATTATCTCTGTATCTGCCTTTGTGTGCTCCTCTATCTGTTTGCATATGCACGTGTTCATCCTAGGTGAAATGAAGGCGTTCTACGTGCGAGGGAAGGCCCACATTGAGGTGTGGAACGAAGCTGAGGCGCGGGCTGACTTTGAGAGGGTTCTAGATCTGGACCCTGGCATGAAGAAGGCTGTTAAGAAGGACCTGGGTGTCCTCAACATGAGGATGGAGGAGAAGAATGAGGAGGATAAAGTCAAGTACAAGGGCATGTTCTGACATGGCCCAGGAGATATGCAGATATGGAGGGGGAGGATCAATGTCAAAGTTAAAGTGGACAGCACAGATGGTGCTTGTGGAGGAAGAGAGGAGAGATGGGCAAAGCAGGAGTGTGTGTGAGAGAGAGAGAGAGAGAGAGAGAGAGAGAGAGAGAGAGAGAGAGAGAGAGAGAGAGAGAGAGAGAGAGAGAGAGAGAGAGAGAGGGTGAGAGAGAGGGTGAGAGAGAGAGAGTATCCTAGATCATTGTTACTTATTTATCTATGTTTTTCCTGGAACATTATTTGGTGGTCAATCCATTTGGGTAGAACATGTATCCATTATGTCTGACTTGAATGGTTGAAGCCCAACAAGTACTGCATCTAGTCATAAAATGCAAATAAATATTGGTGTAGATTATGTACTCATCAGATATTGAACGAATATGTTATTTTGTTCCGTCCTTTAATCCATGGCACACTACATGACCAAAAGTATGTGGACAACTGCTCCTCGAACATCTCATTCCAAAATCATGGGCATTAATATGGAGTTGGTCCCCCCTTTGCTGCTATAACAGCCTCCATTCTTCTGGGAAGGCTTTGCACTAGATGCTGGAACATTGCTGCGGGGACTTGTGAGGTTGGGCACTGATGTCGGGGATTAGGCCTGGCTCACAGTCGGCGTTCCTATTCATCCCAAAGGTGTCGATGGGGCTGAGTTCAGGGCTCTGTGCAGGCCAGTCAAGTTATTTCACACCGATCTTGACAAACCATTTCTGTATGGACCACACGTTGTGCATGGGGGCATTGTCATTCTGAATACTGAAACAGGAAAGGGCCTTGCCCAAACTGTTGCCACAAAGTTGGAAGCACAGAACCGTCTAGAATGTCATTGTATGCTGTAGTGTTAAGATTTCCCTTCACTGGAACTAAGGGGCCTAGCCCGAACCATGAAAAACAGCTCCAGACCATTATTCTTCTTCCACCAGACTTTACATTTGGGCAGATAGTGTTCTGCTGGCATCCGCCAAACCCAGATTCGTCCGTCGGACTGCCAGATGGTGAAGCGTGATTCATCACTCCAGAGAAAGCGTTTCCACTGCTCCAGAGTCCAATGGCAGCGAGCTTTACACCACTCCAGCCGACGCTTGGCATTGCTCATGGTGATCTTAGGCTTGTGTGCGACTGCCTGGCCATGTAAACCCATTTCATGAAGCTCCCAAAGAACAGTTATTGTGCTGACATTGCTTCCAGAGGCAGTTTGGAACTTGGTAGTGAGTGTTGCAACTGAGGACAGACAATTTATACGCGCCACGCTCTTCAGCACTTGGCGGTCCCATTCTGTGAGCTTGTGTGGCCTACCACTTAGCGACTGAGCCATTGTTTCTCTTAGACGTTTCCACTTCACATTAACAGCATTTATAGTTGACTGGGGAAGCTCTAGCAGGGCAGAAACTTGACGAACTGACTTGTTGGAAAGGTGGCATCCTATGACGGTGCCACGTTGAAAGTCCGAGCTCTTCGTTAAAGCCATTCTACTGCCAATGTTTGTCTATGGAAAATGCATGGCGGTGTGCTCGATTTTATACACCTGTCAGCAATGGGTGTGGCTGAAATAGTTGAAGCCACTAATGAAGGGGTGTCCACATACTTCTGTTCATATAGTGTATCTATATTGTTTTAAAGGGATTTTCACACACTGACAAAAATGTATACCGTCAATAAGCTTAGCCAATTCTCTGTATCTTGTTGCCACCATTACATTCCACTAGATGGCATTATTTCTATAGCATACACCTCAGGGCTAAATACTGTACTATAAAAGTTGATATATCAACAACTACTCCAAAAACAAAGAGGAAGTTTGAACTGTGTTGGGTGGGGGGGGGTCTATGATAATTAATTCACCAGTATGGCACAATGGCAGTACAATCTCCAACAGAGGACACTAAAACAGAGGCTTCTAGCTTTTGTTCCAGCCCAGCACTAACACACCTGATTACACTAATCATGGTCGAGACTAAAGGCTCTGATTAGTTGATTATTGGAAACAGGAAGTGTTAGTGCTGGGCTGGGACAAAAGCCTGACTCCGTGCTCTCCAGGAGCATAATTGGGGAACCCTACTCTAGATTTGGAGAACCCTGCTCTAAGTTATTGTGTTGACCTGATATGCCTTCTGATGGCCTGCATGGTAACACGAAGGATCACTTTGCTGTGAAAGGAATGATAGGTAATTGCAGTGTCTGGGTGATAGATAGGGGTCACATACAGGTTAGTGATGGAGACACTCCCACAATAGCATGATAGACAGCACACCCACCCACCCACAGCTGGCTCCAGTAAGTTACGTAATATAATTGGGTAAATGTCTGAGAGCCACATGTATGACAAACCGTCTGAGGTGTGAGAGCCTGACGAACCGTCTGAGGTGTGAGAGCCTGACGAGCCGGCTGAGGTGTGAGAGCCTGACGAGCCGGCTGAGGTGTGAGAGCCTGACGAGCCGGCTGAGGTGTGAGAGCCTGACGAGCCGGCTGAGGTGTGAGAGCCTAACGAGCCGTCTGAGGTGTGAGAGCCTGACGAACCGGCTGAGGTGTGAGAGCCTGACGAGCCGGCTGAGGTGTGAGAGCCTGACGAGCCGGCTGAGGTGTGAGAGCCTGACGAGCCGGCTGAGGTGTGAGAGCCTGACGAGCCGGCTGAGGTGTGAGCCTGACGAGCCGGCTGAGGTGTGAGAGCCTGACGAGCCGGCTGAGGTGTGAGAGCCTGACGAGCCTTCTGAGGTGTGAGAGCCTGACAAGCCGTCTGAGGTGTGAGAGCCTGACGAGCCGTCTGAGGTGTGAGAGCCTGACGAGCCGTCTGAGGTGTGAGAGCCTGACGAGCCGGCTGAGGCCTCCCCGGTAGCTCTAGTACTGACACCAGGACCCAACATACCTTCCAACACAAAAACAAACAAAAAACACTCCCTGATGCTTCCCTTAGGTGAGGTGTTATTCTGTAACAATGTACACTGAGAGTCGGGAAGCAAGTACAGGGAGAGAGTGCTTAATAAATAAACGGTACATAAAACAAGAAACACAAACAACGCACTGACATGAAACAGAGTCAGTAGCACCTGAGGAAAGAACCAAGGGGTTTGACAAATATAGTGAAGGTAATCAAAGGAGGTCATGGAGTCCAGGTGAGTGTCATGAGGTGCTGGTGTGTGTGACGATGGTGACAGGTGTACACAAGAATCAGCAGTCTGGTGACCTAGAGGCCGGAGAGGGCGCACAAGTGACATAATGATGCAGCTTCATGATTTCACCTGGTCAAAAAAATGTCTATTGGACGTCTGACACGTTACGTCTCTATGGCAGGGGGAGATTGAAGTCATATTTTGCAACATTGTTGCAGAGGTCTGAGTGAAAAACAGAAAGGTTCATACAAACCTATGCTGTTGCAAACTAAATGCTAGATAGAAGCAAGAGGAAATAATGTGTTTAATAAAATCATAGTCCCGGTCTGTATAAAATAGAACGTCGCTGCCCTGCCTACATGAGTGGAAAATAACCTGTGGTTACCTAGGTTACAGAAAAAACTTTACCTTTTTCAAATGCAATTTTCTTTTTGTCTGCTTGTTTTAGTAAATTACAAACTACATTTAAGAAAAGTACTACATGTCTAAAGATTACATTTCAACAATGACTGCTCCCGAGCGTTCTCACTACCCTCGTGTCCCTTTTCATGACAGAGGTAGCAGCCATGTGAGTGAGTGAGTGAGTGAGTGAGTGAGTGAGTGAGTGAGTGAGTGAGTGAGTGAGTGAGTGCTACGGACCAGCAACCAACCAGAACATTCATCTAGCCAAGGCCAAAAACACACACAGACGGACTATACAGCTTCAAGTAGTGAGTGGAGTTACAAACAGACTATACAGCTACAAGTAGTGAGTGGAGTTACAAACAGACTATACAGCTTCAAGTAGTGAGTGGAGTTACAAACAGACTATACTAAACAAGTAGTGAGTGGAGTTACAGACTATACTAAACAAGTAGTGAGTGGAGTTACAAACAGACTATACTAAACAAGTAGTGAGTGGAGTTACAAACAGACTATACAGATACAAGTAGTGAGTGCAGTTACAAACAGACTATACAGCTTCAAGTAGTGAGTGGAGTTACAAACAGACTATACAGCTACAAGTAGTGAGTGGAGTTACAAACAGACTATACAGCTTCATGTAGTGAGTGGAGTTACAAACAGACTATACAGCTTCAAGTAGTGAGTGGAGTTACAAACAGACTATACAGCTTCCAGTAGTGAGTGGAGTTACAAACAGACTATACAGATACAAGTAGTGAGTGGAGTTACAAACAGACTATACTAAACAAGTAGTGAGTGGAGTTACAAACAGACTATACAGCTTCAAGTAGTGAGTGGAGTTACAAACAGACTATACTAAACAAGTAGTGAGTGGAGTTACAAACAGACTATACAGATACAAGTAGTGAGTGCAGTTACAAACAGACTATACAGCTTCAAGTAGTGAGTGGAGTTACAAACAGACTATACAGCTACAAGTAGTGAGTGGAGTTACAAACAGACTATACAGCTTCATGTAGTGAGTGGAGTTACAAACAGACTATACAGCTTCAAGTAGTGAGTGGAGTTACAAACAGACTATACAGCTTCAAGTAGTGAGTGGAGTTACAAACAGACTATACAGATACAAGTAGTGAGTGGAGTTACAAACAGACTATACTAAACAAGTAGTGAGTGGAGTTACAAACAGACTATACAGCTTCAAGTAGTGAGTGGAGTTACAAACAGACTATACAGCTTCAAGTAGTGAGTGGAGTTACAAACAGACTATACAGCTTCAAGTAGTGAGTGGAGTTACAAACAGACTATACTAAACAAGTAGTGAGTGGAGTTACAAACAGACTATACTAAACAAGTAGTGAGTGGAGTTACAAACAGACTATACAGCTTCAAGTAGTGAGTGGAGTTACAAACAGACTATACTAAACAAGTAGTGAGAGGAGTGACAAACAGACTATACAGCTTCAAGTAGTGAGTGGAGTTACAGACCATACTAAACAAGTAGTGAGTGGAGTTACAAACAGACTATACTAAACAAGTAGTGAGTGGAGTTACAAACAGACTATACAGATACAAGTAGTGAGTGGAGTTACAAACAGACTATACTAAACAAGTAGTGAGAGGAGTTACAAACAGACTATACAGCTTCAAGTAGTTTACAAACAGACTACTAAACAAGTAGTGAGTGGAGTTACAAACAGACTATACTAAACAAGTAGTGAGTGGAGTTACAAAAAGACTATACAGCTTCAAGTAGTGAGTGGAGTTAAAAAAACAGACTATACTAAACAAGTAGTGAGTGGAGTTACAAACAGACTATACTAAACAAGTAGTGAGTGGAGTTACAAACAGACTATACTAAACAAGTAGTGAGTGGAGTTACAAACAGACTATACTAAACAAGTAGTGAGTGGAGTTACAAACAGACTATACTAAACAAGTAGTGAGTGGAGTTACAAACAGACTATACAGCTTCAAGTAGTGAGTGGAGTTACAAACAGACTATACAGCTACAAGTAGTGAGTGGAGTTACAAACAGACTATACAGATACAAGTAGTGAGTGGAGTTACAAACAGACTATACTAAACAAGTAGTGAGTGGAGTTACAAACAGACTATACAGCTTCAAGTAGTGAGTGGAGTTACAAACAGACTATACAGCTTCAAGTAGTGAGTGGAGTTACAAACAGACTATACTAAACAAGTAGTGAGTGGAGTTACAAACAGACTATACAGCTTCAAGTAGTGAGTGGAGTTACAAACAGACTATACAGCTTCAAGTAGTGAGTGGAGTTACAAACAGACTATACTAAACAAGTAGTGAGTGGAGTTACAAACAGACTATACAGCTTCAAGTAGTGAGTGGAGTTACAAACAGACTATACAGCTTCAAGTAGTGAGTGGAGTTACAAACAGACTATACTAAACAAGTAGTGAGTGGAGTTACAAACAGACTATACTAAACAAGTAGTGAGTGGAGTTACAAACAGACTATACAGCTTCAAGTAGTGAGTGGAGTTACAAACAGACTATACTAAACAAGTAGTGAGTGGAGTTACAAACAGACTATACTAAACAAGTAGTGAGTGGAGTTACAAACAGACTATACAGCTTCAAGTAGTGAGTGGAGTTACAAACAGACTATACAGCTACAAGTAGTGAGTGGAGTTACAAACAGACTATACAGCTTCAAGTAGTGAGTGGAGTTACAAACAGACTATACTAAACAAGTAGTGAGTGGAGTTACAGACTATACTAAACAAGTAGTGAGTGGAGTTACAAACAGACTATACTAAACAAGTAGTGAGTGGAGTTACAAACAGACTATACAGATACAAGTAGTGAGTGCAGTTACAAACAGACTATACAGCTTCAAGTAGTGAGTGGAGTTACAAACAGACTATACAGCTTCAAGTAGTGAGTGGAGTTACAAACAGACTATACAGCTTCATGTAGTGAGTGGAGTTACAAACAGACTATACAGCTTCAAGTAGTGAGTGGAGTTACAAACAGACTATACTAAACAAGTAGTGAGTGGAGTTACAAACAGACTATACAGCTACAAGTAGTGAGTGGAGTTACAAACAGACTATACTAAACAAGTAGTGAGTGGAGTTACAAACAGACTATACTAAACAAGTAGTGAGTGGAGTTACAAACAGACTATACAGCTTCAAGTAGTGAGTGGAGTTACAAACAGACTATACAGCTACAAGTAGTGAGTGGAGTTACAAACAGACTATACAGCTTCAAGTAGTGAGTGGAGTTACAAACAGACTATACAGCTTCAAGTAGTGAGTGGAGTTACAAACAGACTATACAGATACAAGTAGTGAGTGCAGTTACAAACAGACTATACTAAACAAGTAGTGAGTGGAGTAACAAACAGACTATACAGCTTCAAGTAGTGAGTGGAGTTACAAACAGACTATACAGCTTCAAGTAGTGAGTGGAGTTACAAACAGACTATACTAAACAAGTAGTGAGTGGAGTTACAAACAGACTATACAGCTACAAGTAGTGAGTGGAGTTACAAACAGACTATACAGCTTCAAGTAGTGAGTGGAGTTACAAACAGACTATACAGATACAAGTAGTGAGTGGAGTTACAAACAGACTATACTAAACAAGTAGTGAGTGGAGTTAGAGACTATACTAAACAAGTAGTGAGTGGAGTTACAAACAGACTATACTAAACAAGTAGTGAGTGGAGTTACAAACAGACTATACAGATACAAGTAGTGAGTGGAGTTACAAACAGACTATACAGCTACAAGTAGTGAGTGGAGTTACAAACAGACTATACTAAACAAGTAGTGAGTGGAGTTACAAACAGACTATACAGCTTCAAGTAGTGAGTGGAGTTACAAACAGACTATACAGCTTCAAGTAGTGAGTGGAGTTACAAACAGACTATACAGCTACAAGTAGTGAGTGGAGTTACAAACAGACTATACTAAACAAGTAGTGAGTGGAGTTACAAACAGACTATACAGCTTCAAGTAGTGAGTGGAGTTACAAACAGACTATACAGCTTCAAGTAGTGAGTGGAGTTACAAACAGACTATACAGATACAAGTAGTGAGTGGAGTTACAAACAGACTATACAGCTTCAAGTAGTGAGTGGAGTTACAAACAGACTATACAGCTTCAAGTAGTGAGTGGAGTTACAAACAGACTATACTAAACAAGTAGTGAGTGGAGTTACAGACTATACTAAACAAGTAGTGAGTGGAGTTACAAACAGACTATACTAAACAAGTAGTGAGTGGAGTTACAAACAGACTATACAGATACAAGTAGTGAGTGGAGTTACAAACAGACTATACAGCTACAAGTAGTGAGTGGAGTTACAAACAGACTATACAGATACAAGTAGTGAGTGGAGTTACAAACAGACTATACTAAACAAGTAGTGAGTGGAGTTACAAACAGACTATACAGCTTCAAGTAGTGAGTGGAGTTACAAACAGACTATACAGCTTCAAGTAGTGAGTGGAGTTACAAACAGACTATACAGCTACAAGTAGTGAGTGGAGTTACAAACAGACTATACTAAACAAGTAGTGAGTGGAGTTACAAACAGACTATACAGCTTCAAGTAGTGAGTGGAGTTACAAACAGACTATACAGATACAAGTAGTGAGTGGAGTTACAAACAGACTATACAGCTTCAAGTAGTGAGTGGAGTTACAAACAGACTATACAGCTTCAAGTAGTGAGTGGAGTTACAAACAGACTATACTAAACAAGTAGTGAGTGGAGTTACAAACAGACTATACAGCTTCAAGTAGTGAGTGGAGTTACAAACAGACTATACAGCTTCAAGTAGTGAGTGGAGTTACAAACAGACTATACAGCTTCATGTAGTGAGTGGAGTTACAAACAGACTATACAGCTTCAAGTAGTGAGTGGAGTTACAAACAGACTATACTAAACAAGTAGTGAGTGGAGTTACAAACAGACTATACAGCTTCAAGTAGTGAGTGGAGTTACAAACAGACTATACAGCTTCAAGTAGTGTGTGGAGTTACAAACAGACTATACTAAACAAGTGAAATGTCTTACCAGTGATGAAGTGTTTTCCACACACATCTACGTGTAGTGTACTTGGACACCGGGGCTCCACATTTCCCACTCTCCCATGATGAATAGGCTCTTCTCCCAGGCTCTATTTCACTACATGGGAGCATCGCAAACCATAGTTCGGGATGTTTTACCTTGTTAAATGTACATTGAACAACCACAGCTTTTCGGCATGTTTGGTTATTTCTGAAAACAAATGCGATGATGAAGTTGGCAGTTTCACACTGGGGGTCAATGGGAAATAATGTTTGTTCCTTATTATTACCTGCATTTGAACTTGGACTATACACTCTTAGATAAAAAGTGGTTCTATAAAGAACCTTTTGATCAATTCAAAATGTAGCTGCCATTCCCATTCAAAAATCAACTTCCATTCCAGCATGACAACGCAAGAGGACGATGGTTGAAACAATTTGCAAATAGCCCAGTGTTTCCCAACTCTGGTCCTCCAGTACCCCCAACAGTACACAGTTTTGTTGTAGTCCTTGACAAACACACTTCATTCAGCTCATTGTAGACTTGATGATTAGTTGACAAGCTGCTAAGGTGTGCTTTCCAAGGTTACAATATAAATGTGTTATTTTGGGGGTACTCAAGTACCAGAGTTGGGAAACACTGGCCTAGCCTAGCATGTTATTTTTCAATGTATTAACATGGTCCTGTGTAGCTCAGTTGGTAGAGCATGGCAATGCCAGGGTTATTTTTGTATGCACATGACTGTATTAAGAAATAATATTATTATTATTATTATTATTATTATATTATTATTATTATATTATTATTATATTATATTATTATTATTATTATATTATTATTATTATTATTATTATTATTATTATTATTATTATATTATATTATTATTATATTATTATTATTATTATATTATTATTATTATTATTATTATTATTATTATTATTATAAGCAAAGTACATTTTTTTATTCAAATATATGAAGCCAAAGTAATATAATAGGCCAGATTTTAAAAAAAGTTGAAACATTATTAGAATTTGAGCATGTTTGTAAGCTAGCTAACTTAGCTAGCTAAACAGAAACATCTAGCTAGGCTACTTTAATTTACCACTTTACAAGTTAGCCAGTTAACTCTTTTAACTTAACATTATTTGTTATTATGGGACATGCCAAATAGAGCATTGGCAATTATCTAATTGATACTTTTATTTCAGTATTTCAGTATGGAGTCAATTGAGGGGGCCATGTTTCATAAAGCCATTTGAAGACTGTTGCTGACTGAGAGGAGGTATGTATAAATGATTTATAATAAATGATGTATAATAAGTCTTGATGATACAATAGCCTAGTTAATCATTACATGACTTTTAACACACTATCTATGTTTTGCTCAGTCTGTCAGTAACCCAGGACCATCAGAGGCAGAGGATCTCTCTTTCGGCTGCTGCTGACAACAACTGCGTGTATTGGTCTTCTACATCATAGTAATTATATACTGTATGTCTTCCAGTGGCGGTCGGTGCTCTTTAAGATGAGGGAGGACGATTCTTTTTTGGAGCATGGCCTTCTTTGTATTACAACATATTGGATGCCATTCATATTCCATTCACACAGCTCAATAGGTTTAGGCTACTACATGACACTCATAATGTCCTTATACCCATCATGAGGTGGCTACAACTGAGCCTATAAATGAAAGTTTACAGCGTAGGTGCACACAGGTCGAGAGAAATTTGAGTAATCAAGGTGACAGACAGTGATACATTCAATACTGCCTTGCACACTCTTGCCTGCATCTAGCTGATTTAGGGTGTAATCCAACAGTCGCAAACAAGAGTTTCTATTGGACAAATTCAGGTATGTTTGAGCAAGGCCCTTAACCACACAATATGCTCTTCGTCCAGGGGCACTGCAACTTAAACTAGTACACATCTAAACTGTATGTTTGAGCAAGGCCCTTAACCACACAATATGCTCTTCGTCCAGGGGCACTGCAACTTAAACTAGTACACATCTAAACTGTATGTTTGAGCAAGGCCCTTAACCACACAATATGCTCTTTGTCCAGGGGCACTGCAACTTAAACACGTACACATCTAAACTGTATGTTTGTGCAAGGCCCTTAACCACACAATATGCTCTTCGTCCAGGGGCACTGCAACTTAAACACGTACACATCTAAACTGTATGTTTGAGCAAGGCCCTTAACCACACAATATGCTCTTCGTCCAGGGGCACTGCAACTTAAACACGTACACATCTAAACTGTATGTTTGAGCAAGGCCCTTAACCACACAATATGCTCTTCGTCCAGGGGCACTGCAACTTAAACTAGTACACATCTAAACTGTATGTTTGAGCAAGGCCCTTAACCACACAATATGCTCTTCGTCCAGGGGCACTGCAACTTAAACTAGTACACATCTAAACTGTATGTTTGAGCAAGGCCCTTAACCACACAATATGCTCTTCGTCCAGGGGCACTGCAACTTAAACTAGTACACATCTAAACTGTATGTTTGAGCAAGGCCCTTAACCACACAATATGCTCTTCGTCCAGGGGCACTGCAACTTAAACACGTACACATCTAAACTGTATGTTTGAGCAAGGCCCTTAACCACACAATATGCTCTTCGTCCAGGGGCACTGCAACTTAAACTAGTACACATCTAAACTGTATGTTTGAGCAAGGCCCTTAACCACACAATATGCTCTTCGTCCAGGGGCACTGCAACTTAAACACGTACACATCTAAACTGTATGTTTGAGCAAGGCCCTTAACCACACAATATGCTCTTCGTCCAGGGGCACTGCAACTTAAACTAGTACACATCTAAACTGTATGTTTGAGCAAGGCCCTTATCCACACAATATGCTCTTCGTCAAGGGGCACTGCAACTTAAACTAGTACACATCTAAACTGTATGTTTGAGCAAGGCCCTTAACCACACAATATGCTCTTCGTCCAGGGGCACTGCAACTTAAACACATACACATCTAAACTGTATGTTTGAGCAAGGCCCTTAACCACACAATATGCTCTTCGTCCAGGGGCACTGCAACTTAAACACGTACACATCTAAACTGTATGTTTGAGCAAGGCCCTTAACCACACAATATGCTCTTCGTCCAGGGGCACTGCAACTTAAACACGTACACATCTAAACTGTATGTTTGAGCAAGGCCCTTAACCACACAATATGCTCTTCGTCCAGGGGCACTGCAACTTAAACTAGTACACATCTAAACTGTATGTTTGAGCAAGGCCCTTAACCACACAATATGCTCTTCGTCCAGGGGCACTGCAACTTAAACTAGTACACATCTAAACTGTATGTTTGAGCAAGGCCCTTAACCACACAATATGCTCTTCGTCCAGGGGCACTGCAACTTAAACACGTACACATCTAAACTGTATGTTTGAGCAAGGCCCTTAACCACACAATATGCTCTTCGTCCAGGGGCACTGCAACTTAAACTAGTACACATCTAAACTGTATGTTTGAGCAAGGCCCTTAACCACACAATATGCTCTTCGTCCAGGGGCACTGCAACTTAAACACGTACACATCTAAACTGTATGTTTGAGCAAGGCCCTTAACCACACAATATGCTCTTCGTCCAGGGGCACTGCAACTTAAACTAGTACACATCTAAACTGTATGTTTGAGCGAGGCCCTTAACCACACAATATGCTCTTCGTCCAGGGGCACTGCAACTTAAACTAGTACACATCTAAACTGTATGTTTGAGCGAGGCCCTTAACCACACAATATGCTCTTCGTCCAGGGGCACTGCAACTTAAACTAGTACACATCTAAACTGTATGTTTGAGCAAGGCCCTTAACCACACAATATGCTCTTCGTCCAGGGGCACTGCAACTTAAACTAGTACACATCTAAACTGTATGTTTGAGCAAGGCCCTTAACCACACAATATGCTCTTCGTCCAGGGGCACTGCAACTTAAACTAGTACACATCTAAACTGTATGTTTGAGCAAGGCCCTTAACCACACAATATGCTCTTCGTCCAGGGGCACTGCAACTTAAACACGTACACATCTAAACTGTATGTTTGAGGTTTGCCGTTTGGGGGAATGAGAACGGAGCAGAAGACACATTTTAATTGTTCGCTCTAACTGGACAAAATTGCATTGTTTTGCATTATATTGTATTGTAAAGAAGTCAACCAGAGTTGATGTGGGCCATCATTCAAACAAAGTCATGTCTTCCTGCCCACCAATGCATATTTCCAAACTGTTTTTGTTGCATATAATGACAATATATTCTAAAAACGATCCTAGTATTTATTCTATTGTCCATTATTTAATTGTTTATTCAATTATATTGTTAGCAGAAAATATTTATATTTAATAGTAGTAGCCATAATTCATAAATGTCACCATGCAGGGAACAATATGGGACCATTTTGGTTCATTGAAGAAGAACATCTAAGGTTCTGATCCATATATGAAGCAAGCAATATAATAACCCTTTTGGGTCATATAAGGAACCTTTTTTAAGAGTGTAGGACACAAAAACAGAAAACACCCAAATGCCCACACTTGTCATAGGCCCTCACTTGTCATAGGTCCTCACTTGTCATAGGTCCTCACTTGTCATAGGCCCTCACTTGTCATAGGTCCTCACTTGTCATAGGTCCTCACTTGTCATAGGCCCTCACTTGTCATAGGTCCTCACTTGTCATAGGCCCTCACTTGTCATAGGTCCTCACTTGTCATAGGTCCTCACTTGTCATAGGTCCTCACTTGTCATAGGCCCTCACTTGTCATAGGTCCTCACTTGTCATAGGTCCTCACTTGTCATAGGTCCTCACTTGTCATAGGTCCTCACTTGTCATAGGCCCTCACTTGTCATAGGTCCTCACTTGTCATAGGTCCTCACTTGTCATAGGTCCTCACTTGTCATAGGTCCTCACTTGTCATAGGTCCTCACTTGTCATAGGCCCTCACTTGTCATAGGTCCTCACTTGTCATAGGTCCTCACTTGTCATAGGCCCTCACTTGTCATAGGTCCTCACTTGTCATAGGCCCTCACTTGTCATAGGTCCTCACTTGTCATAGGTCCTCACTTGTCATAGGTCCTCACTTGTCATAGGTCCTCACTTGTCATAGGTCCTCACTTGTCATAGGTCCTCACTTGTCATAGGTCCTCACTTGTCATAGGTCCTCACTTGTCATAGGTCCTCACTTGTCATAGGTCCTCACTTGTCATAGGCCCTCACTTGTCATAGGTCCTCACTTGTCATAGGTCCTCACTTGTCATAGGTCCTCACTTGTCATAGGTCCTCACTTGTCATAGGTCCTCACTTGTCATAGGTCCTCACTTGTCATAGGTCCTCACTTTGGACCATAGCAGCAGAAAACACCCAAATGCTCTCACTTGTCATAGGTCCTCACTTGTCATAGGTCCTCACTTGTCATAGGTCCTCACTTTGGACCATAGCAGCAGAAAACACCCAAATGCTCTCACTTGTCATAGGTCCTCACTTGTCATAGGTCCTCACTTGTCATAGGTCCTCACTTTGGACCATAGCAGCAGAAAACACCCAAATCCTCTCACTTGTCATAGGTCCTCACTTTGGACCATAGCAGCAGAAAACATAACATTTATCATTACATTAAGCACTTTAGGGCTCTACATAGTTTCAATCTAGTTACAACTTTAAATGCTGTGTCGATACAGAATGTGGATGGAAGCCTAAATTCAAGGTTGAACTACAAAGTTTCTATGTCAGTATCCACAAATAAAACCAACCCCGTGGTAGGTTATTGATTTGGTATTAATTTACCAGTAGGCTATATAAGGTTCCTGACCTGCTGCGTAAAGGGAGCATAGTGAAAGACAATTAACATTCCTACCACACGGTGTACACATTTTCAATCAAGCGTGTCCTTGGGACATTGAGCAAATCTACACAAACAAACCTAAGATCATCAATGATATATCTATAAATTTGAAAAATTTGAATAGTATAAGTGGCCTATATTAGCCTATATTATAAGAGGCTTTGAGGCGTCCCACGCGGGGATCAAAGCGCCAGAGAGATTCTGCCCTGCCTCTACTGCTCCTGGCGCGATTCCATAGTGGTGCTGATGTTGGGAAGGACGGAAGGAGAGAAAGAAAGGGGAGGAGATGAGTGGTACGGGGAGGGGGCGCCGCACTGCTCTGCTACAAGTTCATCCCAGTGGCTCTCTTGCTGCAGCGTGAGAAACAGTCTTGACACACGACCCGTTGCGGAACAACACACAGGACACAAACTCAGTTTCTCTGTTTCTAGGGGTATATTTGTTTGAAAATAATCTCATTCCGTCATTCTTTATTACTTTGAATGAAAAAGAAAACGTTTATTTAAGTGAGATACAAAGCTGGTAATAATTGTGGATCGCGGTGGGATTGAAAAGGCAGGCGACAGGCGCTTCACTGAGTGATTTGTTCTTTGGGTCTGGCGTTACAGATGGAGAGAGGGAGTGCACATTTCAAATGAGATCGCTTTCCGATAGCGCGTATGGATTGAATGGAAATGCGGAATTGAGGCGGAAGGCATTCTTGATTCTAGTGGAGGAATTATGCGAAAATCCAACGGGAAAATACCACTATATGTTTTATCTCTAATTGAAGGGGGTTGATTTATAACGCATGTGGTTGACATAGCCAACCTAAATGGTGCATTAGTATATATATCAACTTGCCACGCAATTGGTTACAGTGGGTAGTCATAGTCTTAGAGTGTATTGTAAAATCGAAAAATAAATTAAACTATATATTTTTTATCAGGTCAAAGAATGGGAATATAGCACCACTATAACCAGTCTTAGTGCTTTACACGAGTAGGCATTTTTTTCCTCTATTGGAAACTAATTTAAATATTTTGGATTTTGAAGAAATGGCAATCAACATAGACACTGAATTCGAGAAATCTAACCTGGGAGAGAACGGTCGCGCACCCGCCAACGAGTCTCTGGAGACGGAGAAACTTCTCAGCCCCGTGACCACCGAGCCCGCTGGCGGCAACGGTATGAAAATGTCCTCCTCCTTCACAGTCAATGTGGGGAGCGACAAAAACCTGGATGTAGACCAGAACGGCCACAGTTTGCCCTTTAGGTCGGGCTCTGCAGGGCACCTTGCCGCTGCCCCCTTTCCCGTCCCGGGTCAGTTTGAGTCGCAGTTGCACATCTTCCATCGGAAACGCCGCGGTCCAAGAAGCGCAAAAGCCCAAAGACTACCTCATACTGGTCATATTGTCCTGCTTCTGCCCTGTCTGGCCCGTCAGCATTGTTGCTTTGTTATTTTCAATTATGGTAAGTGGATATCTATCGGCTGTCTAGGAAAGTGGGGTCTAAAAACGCCTGTCGTTTCTTGTCAATTCACTGTCCATGCTGTGTTGATATATGAAACATCGGTGGATAAGGGAATCGTTATTTGCAATTTCTTAATAAAATAGACCTAGGATATTACACTGCAGACTGTTTCCACTAAATCGTAGCCCAATAGCCAAGTTGAATTTGAAAGCACCTTTTTATCCATTCGTGATCAAGTGTAGGCCTAAAGGCTCTATTCAATCTGTATCGCTGAAGTTTACAGATGACCTGCTAGAAATGTAAAGGTCATTTCCGATTTTTCCGCCATATGCAGTATTTACCTTGAATGCAGTCTCTGCTAACACGGAACATTATATTTAAATATCAATCATGCTGTAACGCTGAATTTCCGCGATATGGATTGTAGTAGAGGCCTAAATCTACAACTATTCAACAAATAATTGTATGATAAAGGGAAAATGACAGTATATCGATCACATTTATGTTGCCATTATTTTTTCAACTACTTTAGCCTACCTTGTGGGAATGGAGGTGGGAAGGGAGGGGAGGCACTCAATTATAGCCCTCCCTGCTGCTTCATTCAGAAAATATTTGCAGCATACTTGCACTTCCTGTAGTGGGTGCCATGCACATGCCATGATGTCCCAGTTGGGCAATAATATGGCCAGTGTTGGCACATTGATGTAGCCTTTGTTGCAGCAGATTTATCAATGAGGATGCTGACCAGAATGATATTGTTTTTAAGCAAAAGTCTGCTTACATTTGGAGGGATCGCAAAAACTGGGATCACATGACATATCCATCACCCGTAACAAACTAACGTTAGCCACATAGCTAGCCTAGCTAATGTTAGCCACAACAAAGTGGAGTTCGTGTAATGTACACGAATGAGTGATAAAGACATAAAATTGTGTAATACACACAAAATGCATTGTGATTAAAAGCGTATATTATTGAGTTGGATTGATTCGTTTGAAGATAGAAGTTTCAACAACAGGTTGAAACTGTGTGGAACACATTGTCGATGTGGATGTTGTTTCAAAGCCTAACACAACGAAATGGACAGTAGCTGTTTTCGATTGACATTCATTTGGATACATCCATAACAATGTCTGCCTTCTCGTCAGGACACTTGACAGTGTTCATTACGAGGAGATCGCACTGCAAATCCAAAATTAGGCTAGAAGTTAGCTAAATAGTTTGTTGCTCGCAAACCTGCCAATATGACAACCAAATAAAAAAAATATCAGTTGCTGAAAACAGCTGGTCAACCTAGAAACGTGATTTGACAGCATAGCGCCACTTGCGTCATGACTGCAACACTGCAGTAGGGACCAGAGAAATTAATGTTCATCACTCACTACGTTAGGTCATCAGTCTCTGCAAAAACAAATCAATGCTAGCTACATAGCTAAGTCTGTCCTAAGTGTTTACAATGAATTAAATGTCGGTTTGTGTGGTTCTGTAACTTTGTAGTAAGTAGCAAGTGTGTAGGCGCTTACTGCGTCATGATTGCAAGCTGTCCCAAAATCTTTGCCAACTGTCCCTTTATCTGGTTTTAATGTCCACTCTAGATTGCCCTTCTAGCCAATCAGAAACGAGTATTCAACAATGCTGTGGTATAATATAAAATAATGGCACAGGACTTATAAGCATATCTTGTCTGCTAAATGAACAAGCTACAGCCTATGGCAAGGCGCATACCCAGATAACATACAGTAGGCCAACTCATATTTTGTTCTTCTGAAATAAATGTCCTTCATATTATGTTTCTTTAGACCTGCGTAAAATAAATAATGGATTTATTGTTATGGTTTATATTCAATTTATTTATTAGACTTTTTAAAAATGTAGATGTTCCAAAGGCACGCATCAGCAGCTTGTATGTGCCGTGTATTTGTGGAGTCCTGGAGATGCTCAACTTGTTTATGTTAGTTAACGGCACTTTACCGTGAGACCGGCAGTCTTTTGCATGACAATGACCATCCGGACAAAATATCATGATTTCCATAGCCCTAAGAGAGGCACAGTGTATGTAGGCTATAGTGTTAAGCCTCGTGCACACTGGTTGTGTCAAACCGTATGCGTTCTGGCGGAAGTCCATTCATTTCAATGGGAGGAAGTCCACACTGCTGTGACTCATCTGCCAGATTGCCAGATTTACGGTGTGTGGTACTGCGTGCAGTGTGCCGCATGCATTGGATTTTTCCATCTGTGTGCGTTGCTTTGAAGTGTGGTATCAGACACGGAAGTAGATAAACCACCAAAGAAGTTGCTAATGTGTAGCGTGATTCTTTTTGTTGTGATGCCGCGCATGGATTGTGAAGACTACGTAAAATATACCAATGTAGTGATGCAACCTGTGTACACGCTTATGGTAGCCCACCTCTTATGCTGGACACAATCAATGTTGTAGTCGTGTGGTAAAAATTCTAAGCTTTTAAAATCGATACTTAGAGTTCATAGAGACCTTTGAGAACGGAAATAATAACAAACATCATAAGCAATAGAATGACAAAAGTCTTACCAGACCTTATATATAGCAATCAAACAGGGTTTATTCAAAATAGACACTTCCAAACAAATACAAGAACATGTTTCAGTTTAATTCAATATGCTAAAACCAAGATGTAGATTTATCAATAATGGCTGTTGATGCCAAAGAGTCTTTCGACCGTTTTGAATGGCCTTTTCTATTCAAAACTTTGAAATCTTTCAACTTTCCAGCTGAAATAATACATTTAATAAAAATCATACATAAATGCCCTCAAGCTAAAATATACACAAATAATTCATGATCTAATGAAATTGCTTTAGACAAGGATGTCTTCTCTTCCCACTCCTGTTTGCACTGGCAATTGAACCTGCTTGCAGAAAGAATTAGGCAGGACCCAAACATAACAGGTATCAGTATTGGTAAACAGAAATACAAACAACGTTTATTTGCAGAGGATCACCTGATATACCTGACCAATATTAAAAACTCAATGTCCTCTTACTAAAAATATTTTCAGAATAGTCTAAAATCTCAGGATATAAAATGTACATGGGGAAAAAAGTAAATAATGGCAATAGGAAAATAAAAATAAAAGACCTAGAGAAATCACTTTGCAAGCCAGCATAATGTGACTTGCAGGCCCGATGTGGCCTGTAAACTCAAGAGTTTTCTAACACCATTGTGTTAGAGTATAACTAGGCCCTCAAAAAAAGGCCTGGAACCCTTCATAGAGCCAGATAGGTTGAATCATTTACATGGGGTTCTTTGAAGCACCAAAAAATGCACCAAAAAATGCTCCCCTCCTATGTGGACAAACAGAATGTATGGTTCTCCTTAGCACTTTTTTTCTAAGAGTGTAATAGCTAGAGAAGTTTTGGAGAGGGTTGTGTTGAAACTACTGAGATGTTTCAGATGTTTTTTATAGATCTCATTACACTGCGGTTATGATGCTGAAACCTCCGCAGAGTTTGTGTCTGACTTAAGTTGTGACTGGCCTACATGTTGGCGTCTGCCCTTGCTGCAGGCTACATTTTCTATGCTAGTGTTCTAATAAGATAAGTTTGGTCCAGGTATAAATGGCTCTAGCCAGTTTAGAAGAACACAATTTGGCGCATGTGTCTTCTATCTTTGGGCTTGCAGGATGACTCAAAGACAAGGACAGCACACAAAAATAAAACATTCAGTTTATAAAACATGGCAGTTCTGACAACAACAGTTCTCTCCTAATGGACCCAGCATCGTAGCTGACAGAGGGAGGGAGAGAAAGAGAGAGAAGAAGGGGTAGAAACCAGAGATGCCCACTAACTCAATAGAAGGCGATAGAAGTCAATTGAACCTTTCTGCAGAGGGCAAATTGCAACAGTTAGCCAGCTACGTAGCTTTGATAAACATCTTTACAGTCCTGAGGGGAGCAAGACAATCTCTCTCTCTCTCTCTCTCTCTCTCACACACACACACACACACACACACACACACACACACAGACACACACCACACACACACACACACACACACACACACACACACACACACACACACACACACACACACACACACACACACACACACACACACACACACACACACACACACACACACACACACACACACACACACACAGGGAATACAGGGCTAGCATCAGGATAGGAAATTACAATATTACAGATTGGCTAGAACACATTTTTTTAACACTGAAACAGATAGGAGGGAAAAATATAATAAATCCTAAAATCTTTATTTAAAAAGGGGAAAATTACTTTTGCCTACATTCTTTATCTACACGTGTGGATAAATTCATTCCATAATTTCATAACACTGAATACCAAACAACTGGTTAATAATACAGTATATTGCTCAATCACCTAAGGCATAAAAAAACGTAATAGTATATATATTATATATTGTACAGTATATCTTGTTCAACCACCAATGGCCAACTCATGCTGATCTGTAAGTAGAAAAGCAAGTTAGGCTTAACAGATGTAAGACTGATGTACTGATGACTATTGGTATTGAGGTTGCTGCTGGCAGACGCAGAAGACGTGGAGTCAATTCTGTGGCGTGGAGAGGCAGAGAGAGACAGGGTCATGGGCTTTTATTGGCTGTGCAGGCCCTTCCAGGTAATGGGACTGACTGCTAGGCCCAAACTGCTACTGCACGCTTGGCACGTTCACTGGTGAAATATGAGCTTCAAGCTTCAGCCCAATGGATATTTTTCTCTTTCTTTTAAGGTGTGGGAAGGGGGAGCCGTGTGTGTGTGTGTGTGTGTGTGTGTGTGTGTGTGTGTGTGTGTGTGTGTGTGTGTGTGTGTGTGTGTGTGTGTGTGTGTGTGTGTGTGTGTGTGTGTGTGTGTGTGTGTGTGTGTGTGTGTGTGTGTGTGTGTGTGTAAATGGCTTATTAGTAATCTTGTGCAGCTGTTACGTTGGGTAGTTTTGAAATCAGCATTCCCTCTGAAAACTTGGAAAGGACAATGGTGGAATAGTTATCCAATTGTCATACTTGAGTAAAAGTAATGATACCTTAATAGAAAGTTACTCAAGTAAAAGTGAAAGTCACCCAGTAAAATACTACTTAGGTAAAAGTCTAAAAGCATTTGTAGCAGCAATTGAGCTACTACTGAAGTAGCTCTGCTTATATAGTACTACACCCTACTACATTTAACCTGGACTAAAAAACATTTTCAATGGCGATTTTCCATTGAGCTTGCTTTTTACTCCCGAACTAGGCTTAATCTGTGCCCTGGAAACAGCCTCTTAATGTTGTATGGATAAAACAATGCACCATTGTCATAATTTGTAAGTCGCTCTGGATAAGAGCGTCTGCTAAATGACTTAAATGTAAATGTAATTGTTTCCTTGAATACATGACAGTGGATTAAACTATGTGAATCATCAGTCTACCTCTGGAATATAATTCTCCAGCCTTTCTCTTCCTTAGAGATACAGACTTGCCTCATTCAAGCCTTCTACGCACAATCCAATTTACTGTCCACATGTACCAACCACCCAGCTCTTTGACTGTTTGCCCTGGGGGAAAATGACCATTAATGAGGACTCATGATGCCTTATGTGGATACTTCAAAGCCGTATCTGTCCATCCTTGAGGAGATACAGTGGGGCAAAAACGTATTTAGTCAGCCACCAATTGTGCAAGTTCTCCCACTTAAAAAGATGAGAGAGAGGCCTGTAATTTTCATCATAGGTACACATCAACTATGGCAGACAAAATGAGAAAAGAAAATCCAGAAAATCACATTGTAGGATTTTCAATGAATTTATTTGCAAATTATGGTGGAAAATAAGTATTTGGTCAATAACAAAAGTTTATCTCAATACTTTGTAATATACCCTTTGTTGGCAATGACAGAGGTCAAACGTTTTCTGTAAGTCTTCACAAGATTTTCACACACTGTTGCTGGTATTTTGGCCCATTCCTCCATGCAGATCTCCTCTAGAGCAGTGATGTTTTGGGGCTGTTGCTGGGCAACACAGACTTTCAACTCCCTCCAAAGATTTTCTATGGGGTTGAGATCTGGAGACTGGCTAGGCCACTCCAGGACCTTGAAATGCTTCTTACGAAGCCACTCCTTCTTTGCCCGGGCGGTGTTTTTGGGATCATTGTCATGCTGAAAGACCCAGCCACGTTTCATCTTCAATGCCCTTGCTGATGGAAGGAGGTTTTCACTCAAAATCTCACGATACATGGCCCCATTCATTCTTTCCTTTACACGGATCAGTCGTCCTGGTCCCTTTGCAGAAAAACAGCCCCAAAGCATGATGTTTCCACCCCCATGCTTCACAGTAGGTATGGTGTTCTTTGGATGCAACTCAGCATTCTTTGTCCTCCAAACACGATGAGGTGAGTTTTTACCAAAAAGTTATATTTTGGTTTCATCTGACCATATGACATTCTCCCAATCTTCTTCTGGATCATCCAAATGCTCTCTAACAAACTTCAGAAGGGCCTGGACATGTACTGGCTTAAGCAGGGGGACACGTCTGGCACTGCAGGATTTGAGTCCCTGGCGGCGTAGTGTGTTACTGATGGTAGGCTTTGTTACTTTGGTCCCAGCTCTCTGCAGGTCAATCACTAGGTCCCCCCGTGTGGTTCTGGGATTTTTGCTCACCGTTCTTGTGATCATTTTGACCCCACGGGGTGAGATCTTGCGTGGAGCCCCAGATCAAGGGAGATTATTAGTGGTCTTGTATGTCTTCCATTTCCTAATAATTGCTCCCACAGTTGATTTATTCAAACCAAGCTGCTTACCTATTGCAGATTCAGTCTTCCCAGCCTGGTGCAGGTCTACAATTTTGGTTCTGGTGTCCTTTGACAGCTCTTTGGTCTTGGCCATAGTGGAGTTTGGAGTGTGACTGTTTGAGGTTGTGGACAGGTGTCTTTTATGCTGATAACAAGTTCAAACAGTTGCCATAAATACAGGTAACGAGTGGAGGACAGAGGAGCCTCTTAAAGAAAAAGTTACAGGTCTGTGAGAGCCAGAAATCTTGCTTGTTTGTAGGTGACCAAATACTTATTTTCCACCATAATTTGCTAATAAATTCATAAAAATCCTACAATGTGATTTTCTGGATTTTTTTTCTCATTTTGTCTGTCATAGTTGAAGTTTACCTATGATGAAAATTACAGGCCTCTCTCATATTTTTAAGAGGGAGAACTTGCACAATTGGTGGCTGACTAAATACTTTTTTGCCCCACTGTATCTGATTTGACATAAGGAGGTTGTTGTAAGCAGAAGGGTAGAAACATTGTTTTCACCGATCCAACTCGGTCATATAAGTGATCTCTTAACATGGCATCCTATAAGTTAAGGTACCAATCACAATGGGAATACAAAACAAAACATTATGTGATTGGTAAATTAACTCTCAAAATCTACCCAATTGTTTTTAGACATAGACTGACCGATTGAATGTGGTTAAGATCAGTGGTCTGTTTAGGGACGTAACATCCAACTGATAAAGTTGTGGAGTTGTTGAATTAGGTGTTTCAGTGGACTCTTACACACCAGGGTTTTCTAACCCTGCCCAGCCCTTGGGCTCCGTTCCAATACTGTAGAAATGTGTCCTACTGTCATTCCTCCCTTAGAGTGGTCACTGATCTGACGTGACTGGATTGGTAGAAGCTAGGTCGTAGTGGAACTCTTGATCTCGCCTATCAAATCAAGTTAGATCAGCGATTACTTCAAAGAGGGAGAGAAGGAAAGGAGTCATTCTAGAGTTATCTGAATACACACGGGCATACACACACACGCCAGGGTTGGGCACAATTCTCTCTCTCTCTCTCTCTCTCTCTCTCTCTCTCTCTCTCTCTCTCTCTCTCTCTCTCTCTCTCTCTCTCTCTCTCTCTCTCTCTCTCTCTCTCTCTCTCTCTCTCTCTCTCTCTCTCTCTCTCTCTCTCTCTCTCTCTCTCTCTCTCTCTCTCTCTCTCTCTCTCTCTCTCTGTGTGTGTGTGTGGTGTGTACAGTACAATTCCTGTCCTCCAGGCTGCTCCCATCCCTGGGACCACACTCTTCATTATTAATGACAGCAGCAGCAGGGAGGTAGAGCACTTTCTTAGAGACTCATAGCTCTCCATGTTCTACTTCTTTCTCTCTCCATCTTTCTCTGTCTCTACTGTCATCTTCCTCTCCATCTCTGATTCTCTCTCTGTCTTTCTCCCGCCACCTCTCTCCAGCCTCGACTGCAGTGGGAACAACCACAGGGGGATGTGTGTGTTTGTTGTGTGGGCTTGCCTGGTTGTACTGCAGGTGGGATGAGAGGCCAGGTTTTTGCTGAATTTCACATTCATAAGAAAAATATGAGCAGGTCTCCCTCTTCCTGTAAATCAATACAACCATGTATTACCTAGTATGAATGCTCCCTTCCACCTACCCCTGCTACTAACACACACACACACATACTTACTTTACTCTTTCTGAGAATACAGCTGGAGGTCTTTGACCCAGGCTTATCTGACTTCCAGTGCACTGTGTGAGTTCCTGCCTCACTAGAGACAGCGAGGCTCATGGGTAGAGGGAGAGGGAGGAAGGACAGGGGAAGGGTAGGGGGAAGAGGGAGGGAGAGGGATGAAGAGGGATGGAGATGGAGAGCAAGTGAGGGAGGGAGGGACAGAGTGTTGCTCTCTGCAGTGATAAAAGGGTCATCTCATTCGTGTTTGAGTTGCTTTGTTTATCAGCAAAGTTACTTGAGATGACGTCGTTTGCAACCTGCAACAAAAATTGCTTACAAAATGTTTTGTGTTACACGGGCTTTGAATGACAATATCTACAGGAAACTGCCAAAATAAAGGAAACAATTGAATAAATGAGGGATACAAAGTATAAAAAGCAGGGGTTTCCACCCCAGGTGAGGCTCCTGAGTTCATTAAGCAATGAAGAAGAGGAAACAGGAGTCTCAAAGGAGATGGTTTAAAGTGTGTGTGTGTGTGTGTGTGTGTGTGTGTGTGTGTGTGTGTGTGTGTGTGTGTGTGTGTGTGTGTGTGTGTGTGTGTGTGTGTGTGTGTGTGTGTGTGTGTGTGTGTGTGTGTGTGTGTGTGTGTGTGTGTGTCACCAGATCTTAACACTTAAGGGAGATTCTGGAGTGGCGCCTGACACAGCATTTTCCACCATCAAAAGAACACCAAGTGATGGGATTTCTCATGGAAGAATGATGCCACATCCCTCCAAAAGAGTTCCAGACACATGTAGAATCTATACCAAGGTGCATTGAAGCTGTTCTGGCTCGTGGTGCCCCAATGCCCTATTAAGACACTTTATGTTGGTGTTTCCTTTATTTTGGCAGTTACCTATATATTTTAGGCATTTACATTTGGGGTGTGCTATTTGCACATGTACTGTTGTCTTCTGGATTTATTTGTCAACCCTTAACAGTTTTGGTACTCATACCAAACAGCATATTGAAAAAGTATCAGACAGTAAATATAGCATCACCGGTCTAAGCAGAAATAATGTATTCAATTGAAGGATTCTGTCCCGGATCAGTCCTTAAGAAGACCTAAAGCATCAGAGGACATTTAAAGAATGCATGACTGTGTTCTGTTTAAGATTATGATTTGCATTCCTCCCTGCCTGCTCAAAAACATAACTATCACCCCCAGTTCTGAATTTGAATGAGGCTGCCATTATGCACACAGCATTATGCATAGCTAGTAGCTGCTCTAAACAGGAAGTATTGAACCACATCTGGATGTCCTGCCAGACACACAAATGCACATAAGTGCACACACACATGCACTCAAGTGCGGGCATCGCACACACACACAACAGCAAACGGTGAAGCCCGCCTTGCTTAGACATACACACACATTCATGCAAATTCACATCCTGTACACACACGCATCCCTAGCTAATAGAGAATTACTGTATTCTGCCAATGCAATATCATTTTCATCATCAAAAGAGAAAAATGGAGGGGTATTATGAAGGAGATGGGGAAGAAAGTGCTCTAGAAGTGGGATCACCATTACAGCAGAGCCTCCAGTCATCTCCATAGATGTCATGGTTTAATAAAGGCTAATTGAATTCAGAGTTATGTCATTTCCCCCCAGTTACAATACCTTGAAAGTGTTTCCTTCTTTCATTCCTCCATTATGTGGTTAAAACTGATCTGACTTTGATATAAATTAAAACATATACCCTCATAGAGGCCAGTCCAGCACCATGGACAGCACCCACATGCTTCTTGAAGTGCTTTTGGTTCATGCCCAGATAGTACTGTATATCTGTGGTTAGCATTTTGTTGTTTTCCTATATCTTTTTTGAGATGATTGGTTAGATTCTGGTTTACAATCTGTTAGATGTGGTGATGACAGAAACAGATAATACACCACTGTACCCCAGTCAAGAGGCTGAGGTCATGGGGGGGGATTTCTACTGCTCATCCAAAGAGAAAAGCAGTGTCGGATTAATGGGTGAATGTGGCATTCTAGGAACAGGGTAATTGCAATCCGGTGCCATAATCAGAGGTATTTGTATTTTGTGTCTCTCAATCACCTCCTGTGGTCCCGTCTTAGACACACACACACACACCACTCCAGTCTGTCAACCTGTCTATTGTCTGCAACAGATATACGTATAGTACAGTATAAAGCTGCCTTGTGTGATTTACAGTAAGGCCCACACTACACTGTTCATCAACTTCTACCAATAGCAACCTAAAGACTCTGCAGACAAAGTTTGATAATCAATCAATCAATCAATAGGCCTCACTGTGGTTTCCAAATATTGGAAATACTTTATACAACAAGGATAACCTCTTGGTCAAGTCGTTATTGTAAAATATTCAATAAAGAACCTGGCAAAAGTGTAAATAAATAAAAGGTCTGCAATGAAATGGTCCCAAATTTTGTCGAGCTGTAGGAAATCTCTCAGCGTTCATGTTCATTCCACTTTAAAGTCATTTCTCTGTGCATTAATGGACTAGCAACTGATAAATATTTCAGTGACTGAGTGAAACTGCCAAATGAAATCATGTCCAGGTATGTTTGAGAACAAGTTTTCCCATGAATCTCTGTATGGATTTAAGAGTTTCAGTTGTAAGATTCAGGTTTCCCACAAGAGCACAAGTCATACAGACAGGAAGTAAGACGTTAGACAGTTTGACTATAAGATAACTAAAAGATGACATGAGAAAGGTTTAGTTCAAGATCTGGCTAAGATTGTATGCTAAATGACCAAAATGTAAAACGTAACAACTCAAATTGTGTTGTGACTGTTGTGTCTCTGTGGGGGTGTAAATGCATCTGGTCTTGTGTTGTGCCTCCTCTCCTCTCCTCTCCAGTCAAGAAACAGCCTGCAGTCGGGAGACATGGACGGCGCTAAGAGACTGGGTAAACTGGCTCGACTCCTCAGTGTCGTTTCCATATTCCTGGGTGTGCTCATCATAGTCGTCTCTGTAACGGTCTCTGGTAAGTAACACACACACCGCTACAATGCATAAACACATGCACATACTGCATAACAATTTCAAGGTAATATATGAACATACATAAACATACACCAGTCTGTCATCAATCACATTGATGCCTGGAAAGTGTGTGTGTCTGTGTGTCAGCTCAGCAGATTTCTGAGCTCTGTGTGGATTGATTAAAGACTGCAGCTATAGCAGGCTGGCTTTGTGGCAAGGAGAGTATCCTTTCTGCTGTTTCAGCTACAGACCAGCCTGTCATACTGTAGGAATGACTGGACCTTAACCTTTCTGTCTCTCACCTCCCCCGCTCTCTCCTCCCTAACAGTAACCAAGTGACCAGTGTATATACTATGAAACAAGAGCACTGCTGCAAGCCAAGCAGAGGATGCAGCATGGAAAAAATATATAAATTCCATTGATTCCTGAGATGAAAAAAAATATCATCACCTGCTCAACACTGTAATCAAGATCAAGGCAAAACATTTAAAAGTAGGAAATGCAGTAGGAAATACACTAGCAAATGAATAAACCAAAGCAAAAATATCCAGATATGCATGAATTAGATTACAGTAACATTTGCTTGATGAATAAGAAAATCCTTAACATAAAAAGGGTTTCAAAAGAACGTTGGACGATTGACTTTTGGTTTGAAGGACTTGCTACTCTCATTCGATTCTCTGTGGAGTAAAAATAGTCTTAAGATGAAGAAGAGAGGGATGAACAGAGGAATGAAGTGATACAAACTTTTCTGTATCAAGAAAGGAAGGAGACCTTGAAAATGGACTCCAAACATCAAGACAGCTGAATAATAACCTAAATATATACCTAGTTGGCCTGACCGCCTGCATTGAAAGCATATACAACTATACAGATATATTTGCAATATAAGTATATACAGATTAATATATCAATTCACATTTGATAAAAGTTGTGTGTGTTGGGCTACGATGATTGAGACTCAAGTTAAGATGGCTACCTGGCCGGCAGTGGCTGTCGCCTACTATGGTTTGCCGAAGGATGTAATATTTGATCAGGGAACACAATTCAGAGAAGATGTTTTTGAATTTATGTTGGTTTTTTTTGTAGGTTTTTGACAAAAATAAGAGACCACTTGCATGCATGTCTTGACTTGTAGATAGCCAACCTTTTTAATTTAGTTTGTGAATTCATACTTGTTTGTCTGTGTTTTTACCTTGGGATATAACGAGCCAGTTGCTTAGAGCCTTTGGAGAGTGAATTGAACATACTGTAAGTGTTTCGGCTCCATGTGGGTTGACTGTGGGTAAGGACAGAAACAGAATACCCCCCCCCCCTTCAACCCTCTTCTCCCCTGCCTTGCTGTGGGAGGGGTCTGACTATATTAATGCACATGCCTACCCACCCCATCCCCTCCAAACATCCATGCCAGAACATGGGCATAAGTCTGAGAATATTCAATTTGTCAGAACCATCACTGTCCCCTTCCCCACTGCCCCACTGCCCCCCTCCAATTCCAACCCACCCTACACCAGTACCTGGTCTCATTACCTGGACTGTTAATGTAACTTGTTTCACTGAATGTATTTTGTAGTACTACAGAGACCAACACCAATCCTTAACCTATTGCCACCGTGCTGTATCGGTATGACATGTATTTATATGAAGAATATATATGCAATATTATATAGGCATGCTTTGGGCTAAACGATACCCAGGTTTTTGTATGTCATTGTAAGGACCGACTGTAACGTTAAAGGAACATTGTTT
Organism: Oncorhynchus gorbuscha; assembly: GCF_021184085.1. Lineage (NCBI taxonomy): Eukaryota > Metazoa > Chordata > Actinopteri > Salmoniformes > Salmonidae > Oncorhynchus > Oncorhynchus gorbuscha. The sequence continues at coordinate 48,341,131 of NC_060191.1, read as the reverse complement.
TGAGGTTTGATCGATTGATTTGCAGCAGTTCTCTCTGTACCTGTAACACACTCATTTGTCTGTATTCAAATGTGTCACCATGCCATCTGGAATAAGTCACACAGTTGGTTCTAATTCTACTGCGGTAACACAACAAAGGACTGTTATATTGACACACTTCAGATGTTTACTGGAAGGTCATAACACCTCTTATAAAACCTTCAGTACCACTACATGATGCTTCGTAACAACCTTGTTTGGACTTACGTTCATGTTCGTATTACTCTCGTAACTGATACTCTTCAACTCCCATTTGATTTCAATACTGTAAGTTGACATTAGAGATTATTAATATTTTCTTGATTCAACTGCTTGTCTTATCAAGGGCTAATGTAGGTGTTAGCTACACATGAGATCAAAGAGAAATAATTCTATGATAATTTGATTGAATTGATCTGGCCTGAATTTAAAATGTTCAAAGAGATATAAAATGATTGAAAAAGCACCTGTAATTTGTGAAAAAGGTCACCATATTAACATCTAAGGTCTCCTTTGAATCCTCTAAACTATGAACACACATTGGTTAATTCCTTGATGAATAAAAAACAATTCTGCCCCTGTCTAAGCATGCAAAGCACTAGATAAAACCAGGAAACTCTCAACAATATAATGAGAACACTTTTGGCATCTGTACTGTATTTCTAGAAACAACAAATAGAAATAGGACCACAGCTGTTGAATGACTCAACATGGTCACGATGTTAAAAAGCACTGAACTCAAGACAGCCTGACAGCACATCTTTGGGTATGATAACAAAAATGGCAGCAAGTTGATGTTGCTATACAAGTTATATTGTACAATAGCACGCTCGTACAGCCACAGTGTGCTTCACTTGACAGGTGGGCTGAAGAGACATCCCTGTCGAAAGAGCTCTAATTTTTATCTCTGGGCAACAGGCATGTACAAACTAACTTCCCACACACACCTAAAGGGGGGGGGGGGGGGGGGGGGGGGGGTAGACGACTGCTTTTGTCATACAGTAAGAGTAAATGGCAGAGGAGAGAGGGGGGGACCCCAATCCAGCAGGATAGACTCAGTCTGTCATTGAAAATCCAAAATTCAACATGATTCCTAAGACAAATGTGTCTGGTAATTTAACTGTTAGCACATGGAATTCCACTTTTACAACACATACTTCCCTGACCATCTTTCTGCTGCGAGATGCATACATGCTGTTCTGTGTCAGTAAAACAGTCACTTTCAATTCATGTCTATTTTTTTATGTCCTTATTTCTTCCCCCCTTTGATAGCATATGTATATGCTGGTTTCCATCTCTGTTGTGAACATTCTGCATGTCTGGAATAAACATTACCATGCATGGTCTCCGGTGAGTTGGATTGATTTATGTGGGTTTGGATAGCATTGATCTGTGTGTTTGTGCTTGTGTATGGACAGAGTATGTCATAGAGGAATGGTCTAGGGGTAGTGTGAGAGAGGGGGTGTAAGGGGTAGTGTGAGAGAGGGGTGTAAGGGGTAGTGTGAGAGAGGGGGTGTAAGGGGTAGTGTGAGAGAGGGGTGTAAGGGGTAGTGTGAGAGAGGGGGTGTAAAGGGTAGTGGGAGAGGGGGTGTAAAGGGTAGTGTGAGAGAGGGGGTGTAAAGGGTAGTGTGAGAGGGGGTGTAAAGGGTAGTGTGAGAGAGGGGGTGTAAAGGGTAGTGTGAGAGAGGGGGTGTAAAGGGTAGTGTGAGAGAGGGGGTGTAAAGGGTCAGACAACCTGCCTTTTAAAGTGGCATCTGGAGTAAAGCAACAGTAGCTTCACTGACAATGATCAAAGCGGATGTTCCCGTCTAGAACACTAGAACAGGGAAAGCTGTGGAGCTAAACCCTCATGTTAGATTGGATCTCTTTAGCTACAGCAGTAGCCCCTTGGTATATCCTGTTGCTCTGAAAAATGGGATGAACCCATCAATAGAACTAGCCTCGCAAGTCGTGTGCTTGAAAGGTCTATGGACCCACAAAAACAAAATGTTTCTTTGATTTCTCAAATAGTCGTGTTTTTTGGTGACGCCACCTTTACTTGTTTGTGGTTCTACACGTCATTAGACACCCTCACGTGAGCTGCATCTGTGAGCTGTGCTAGAATCAGCCTTTTAAACTCACTTTATACTTCTTTGTGGAGGAACTTGAGTCACAGTGAAAGTACACAATACTTAGTTCTGCTCCAGTGATCTTCAAACCAGACAAAAGGATATGAAATATGCAGACTCTATACTGTAGCACCAGAGTAGGCTAGCTGTGTTTACTGTAAGGATGTTTGTTGAACCAGTTATAGACCAATAGCAGTACTGCACTCAGGTGCCAAAATACAGTCCCCATTTACCCTCAGAGAAGAAACCTGAAAATAGAGATAAAGAATGAAAGGAATAAAGGAGTGACATCACATGAGAAAGGAGAAAATTGGTGTACTTCGAATGGTTATCGATAATCCCACTTCATGTAGCTATACAAATATAACAAACTTCAATATTTCACAGTAAACTAAGACTAAAACATCCTTGTCTCGTTACCAGATGATAAATGGTGAGATGTAAAACAGAGACAGAAAGACGAGGTAATTCATTTAAAACTCAGTAATTGACTATGGAGATGACAGGGGAGACATGACAGGTTCCTGTAGAGTCCTGGGGGGGAAGCCGTCACCCCCCACAGACTGCAGTAACATCTCCCCTGCAGTGTGGCTGTCACGACACACACATGCTCACAAGCGGGCAGGTGCACACAGTTTTACAAAACAGAGGTCTGAGGGAGTGTGTGCGGGTGACTCAGACTCTGTCAGAGTGAATTAATGTGAGAGCACCTCATTCCTCCAACAGTAATCTAGCTGCTGCAGCTTTGTTTACTGTAACATCTCCAGCCACTTCCACTAAAACCACTTAAAATGCCACTGACAATTTCAAGCGAAAGAAACTAAACTTCTTAGAACTGTAGCATCTTTCAAATCAACGTTCATATTAGTGATGTTAAATGTTAGTCGAATAAGCAATTATTCAGCCTAGATCTGGGGGAAATTTTCAGTTGACATCAATGTATGACCTAAAGTTTGTTGACTTTTGCCTATCTCAAGGTAGGCCTTATCAGTATACGATCCTAGATCATGAAGAAGGACAGAGGCCTGAATGCTGATCACTCTTCCAGATCTCTGGATTTCAAGTGATCTTGTGTGGCTCAGTTGGTGAAAGCATGGTGCTAGCAACACCAAGGTTGTGGGTTCCATCACCACAGGGGAGCACATACACATGAAAAAAGTATGGATGCACTCACTGTCCTGTAGATAAATGTCTGCTAAGTGGCATATTAAGCTAAATAGATTCATCTTAGAATGTAGCCCAGGGCTGCCCTCTTCCTGGAGATCTGTAAGTTTTCAGTCCAACCCTAATTCAGCATATCAGATTCAGCTAGTTAAGGTCTTGTTGAGCAGCTAATTAGTAGAATCAGGTGTGTTAAATTAGGGTTGGACTAAAACACACAGGACAGTAGATCTCCAGGAAGAGGGTTGGGCAGCCCTGATGTAGAGGTTGTGAGTTGAAGGAAACATGTAATGAAAGAAGTCTGAGAGTTTCAGTTTAACCATACACCTGTATGTGGTCTTTGTTTAAAGAATAACTACTTGCAGCACTGGAGTTCCATCAATGAAAAATACAATTTATCAACACATGTCGAAGTAAAAAAAAAAATAGACAAATAAGTGCCTAGTATCACATACTGTAAATGAATAATTTATTAATAATGCAATGTACAGCCCATGATGAATACGAACCTCCTGAATATCCCATCACGAAAAATAACCATTCAACTAAAAATCCTTCCATCACAGAAATCAACAGACAGATGGTGGAAACGAAAGAGAGGGACTGTCTTCAGAGCATTAAACTCCTTAAAGCAAGTGTTCTTTTTAATTTTCTTTCATATATAATTCTTTCAAATATATTAGTACCTTGCGATAGGCGAAAGTCATATGACTTTCGCCTGTCTCAAGGTACTAATATATTTGAAATAATAAATATATATATATATATATATATATAATTCTTTCAAATCTAGTCATATCAGTACATTTGGTCTCTGTTCCCTTAACCAGCGTTGAACAGCAAACTTTTGATAGAAAAAAAAAAAAAAAAAAAAGTGCTACTCCCATCTCACATATCCTTCTCCTCCTTCCCTCCCACTGCTAAATACAAAATCAGGTAGTCCATGCTGCCTTCGATCAATCTTGTTAAGCGATTGGGCCAAGAGGGTGTCTGTCTGTCCAGTAGCCTCCAATCACTAAAGCCCATTCTCCAGAGTTCTGATTCCGATGTTACAAACGCAGAGTAACGATTGTTCGACCGGTCTGTTCGTCATCAGTGGAAGGCGTAGAGCAACAGGAGGATGGTGCAAACGCCGATGACTCCGCCCAGGATTAGGGAGTCTCGTCTCTTCCGCAGGTTGAGTCGCTGGACGAGGTTGTTGATGGCTGGGAAACGATCTGGAGGAGGAAGTTAAGGCAAACAGAAACAAGTGCCAACCACCTCTTATTACAAGTACTGTTCAAATAATCATTACATTGTAAATATAAACTGGGTGGTTCGAGCCCTGAATGCTGATTGGCTGACAGCCGGGGTATATTCAAGCAATAAGACCCGAGGTGGTATGATATATGGCCAATATACCACGGCTAAGGGCTGTTCTTAGACAACACGTCGCTGAGTGCCTGGATACAGCCCTTAGCAGTGGTATATTGGCCATATATCACAACCCCCTGAGGTGCCTTATTGCTATTATAAACTGGTTATCAGCGTAATTAGAGCAGTCTGAACCCCGTCCTGCGTAACTGGGTCCTGAACTTCCTGACGGGTCACACCTAGCTGGTGAAAGTAGGCTTGATTACCAATGATGAGACGGCCTACAAGGAGGTGTTGAGGGCTCGGAGGGTGGTGCCAGGAAAACAACGTCTCACTCAACATCAACAAAACTAAGGAGATGACCGTGGACTTCAGGAAACAGCAGAGGGAGCACCCCCCCCCCCCTAAACTGTACTCTATACTATTATACTGTATTTTAGTCACTTTAATTGTTTGTAAATATTGCATCACCCATCTCATATGTATATACTGTACTCTATACTATGTGACTGTCTCAGTCCAATGCTGCTCTGACATGTGTATATACACTGCTCAAAAAAATAAAGGGAACACTAAAATAACACATCCTAGATCTGAATGAATGAAATATTCTTAAATACTTTTTTCTTTACATAGTTGAATGTGCTGACAACAAAATCACACAAAAATGATCAAATGGAAATCACATTTATCAACCCATGGAGGTCTGGATTTGGAGTCACACTCAAAATTGAAGTGGAAAACCACACTACAGGCTGATCCAACTTTGATGTAATGTCCTTAAAACAAGTCAAAATGAGGCTCAGTAGTGTGTGTTGCCTCCACGTGCCTGTATGACCTCCCTACAACGCCTGGGCATGCTCCTGATGAGGTGGCGGATGGGCTCCCCTCCCAGACCTGGACTAAAGCATCCGCCAACTCCTGGACAGTCTGTGGTGCAACGTGGCGTTGGTGGATGGAGCGAGACATGATGTCCCAGATGTGCTCAATTGGATTCAGGTCTGGGGAACGGGCGGGCCAGTCCATAGCATCAATGCCTTCCTCTTGCAGGAACTGCTGACACACTCCAGCCACATGAGGTCTAGCATTGACTTGCATTAGGAGGACCCCAGGGCCAACCGCACCAGCATATGGTCTCACAAGGGGTCTGAGGATCTCATCTCGGTACCTAATGGCAGTCAGGCTACCTCTGGCGAGCACATGGAGGGCTGTGCGGCCCCCCAAAGAAATGCCACCCCACACCATGACTGACCCACCGCCAAACCGGTCATGCTGGTGGATGTTGCAGGCAGCAGAACGTTCTCCACGGCGTCTCCAGACTCTGTCACATGTGCTCAGTGTGAACCTGCTTTCATCTGTGAAGAGCACAGGTTGCCAGTGGCGAATTTGCCAATCTCGGTGTTCTCTGGCAAATGCCAAACGTCCTGCACGGTGTTGGGCTGTAAGCACAACCCCCACCTGTGGACGTCGGGCCCTCATGGAGTCGGTTTCTGACCGTTTGAGCAGACACATGCACATTTATGGCCTGCTGGAGGTCATTTTGCAGGGCTCTGGCAGTGCTCCTCCTGCTCCTCCTTGCACAAAGGCGGAGGTAGCGGTCCTGCTTCTGGGTTGTTGCCCTCCTACGGCCTCCACATCTCCTGCTGTACTGGCCTGTCTCCTGGTAGTGCCTCCATGCTCCGGACACTACGCTGACAGACACAGCAAACCTTCTTGCCACAGCTCGCATTGATGTCCCATCCTGGATGAGCTGCACTACCTGAGCCACTTGTGTGGGTTGGAGATTCAGTCTCATGCTACCACTAGTGAAAGCACCGCCAGCATTCAAAAGTGACCAAAACATAAGCCAGGAAGCATAGGAACTGAGAAATGGTCTGTGATACCACATGCAGAACCACTCCTTTATTGGGGGTGTCTTGCTAATTGCCCATAATTTCCACCTGTTGTCTATTCCATTTGCACAACAGCATGTGAAATTTATTGTCAATCAGTGTTGCTTCCTAGGTGGACAGTTTGATTTCACAGAAGTGTGATTGACTTGGAGTTACATTGTGTTGTTTAAGTGTTCCCTTTATTTTTTTGAGCAATGTATATTCTTAATCCATTCCTTACTTAGATTATACTTAGTCTTCTTGGCTATGACGCTACAAGCTTGGCACACCTGTATTTGGGGAGTTTCTCCTCTGTAGAGCCTCTCGAGCTCTGTCAAGTTGGATGGGGAGCATTGCTGCAAGTCTCCCCAGAGATGTTCCATCAGGTTTAAGTCAGGGCTCTGGCTGGGCCACTCAAGGACATTCAGAGACTTGTCCTGAAGCCACTCCTGCATCGCCTTGGCTGTGTTTAGGGTCATTGTCCTGTTGGAAGGTGTACCTTCGCCCCAGTGAGAACCTGCTCCAGAGCGCTCAGGACTTCATCAAGGATCTCTCTATATTTTGCTCCGTTCGTCTTTGCCTCGATCCAGACTCCCCACAGCATGATTCTGCCACCACCATACTTCACCATAGGGATGGTGCCAGGTTTCCTCCAGAAGTGACGCTTGGCATTCAGGCCAAAGAGTTTCATCTTGGTTTCAGCAGACCAGAGAATCTTGTTTCTCATGGTCAGAGTCCTTTAGGTGACTTTTGGCAAACCCCAAGTGGGCTGTCATGTGCCTTTTACTGAGTGGCTTCCGTCTGGCGCCTCTACCATAAAGGCCTGATTGGTGGAGTGCTGCAGAGATGGTTGTCCTTCTGGAAGGTTCTCCCATCTTCACAGAGGAACTCTGGAGCTTTGTCAGTGTGACTACTGTGTTCTCGGTCACCTCCCTGACAAAGGCCCTTCTCCCCGATTGCTCAGTTTGGCCGGACGACCAATTCTAGGAAGAGTCTAGTAGTTTCAAACTTCTTCCATTTAAGAAGGATGCAGGCCAGTGTGTCCTTTGGGACCTTCAATGCTACATAATTTATTTTCTACCCTTCCCCAGATCTGTGCCTCAACACAATCCTGTCTCTAATTACAATTAATTCAACCTCATTGCTTGGTTTTTGCTCTGACATGCACTGTCAGCTGTGGGACCTTATATAGACAGGTGTGTGCTTTTCCAAATCATGTCCAATCAATTGAATTTACCACAGGTGGACTCCAATCAAGTTGTAGAAACATCTCAAGGATGATCAATGTAAACAGAATGCACCTGAGCTCAATTACATGTCTCATAGCAAAGGGTCAGAATACTTACAGAAAAAATGTATATTAAAAAAAAAATCAAAGGCTGTAATGTAACAAAATTTGGAAAAGGTCAAGGGGTCTGAATACTTTCCGAAGGAACGGTGTTGTTCACACCCCACCCCCACAGTTAATATGGACCAGATTGCCCAGATATTTCCTTAGATAAGAGTTTCTCTCTCCAGAGGCTGGTGTCCCATGTGCGGAAACAATGGAATCGCCGGCCAGAAGGCCTGATAACAATGCTCTCTGAGAAAAGACCAGACAGAATCAGGCACCCATTAGTGGTGCTCCAGTCTCCTTTTCACCTCATTTAACACCTGATTTACTTAACAAAAGGCACATCTCAATAGGTGGTCCAGGTATGTCATGACATAGCAAAAGTAGGGGGGTGGACTTTCCTCTTTTTTTCCCTCAATTGTTCCTCAAGCAAGGTGGGAGGCAGATGACATCACAAATTCCCATCAGACCAACTCATTGAATACCATACTCCTTGAAGTTTGCAGTTATGTGTACAAATAACACATTTTGCTCAAAACATTTTTTTTTACCACTTTAGTACATGTACTTTACTGTATTTATACTTGGGATATCACTTTTCAACAGGAAAAGTTTGAAGACCACTGGAGGATGTCTCTGGGGCCTCAGACTGAGATAAAGCATTCTAATTGAAACATGCTCAGTGTGCCTTTCAAACAGTTAGGATGCGTAATGTGAACCGACAGGCACTCTGGCTTTCATTGTTTATGGGACTCTATAGCTGTATTGTGTCTGGTTGCAGCTCACAGGAGGTAATAGTACAGTCAAATAAGAAGCCTAATGAGTAAGAGTGTTGCGCTAACAATGCCAAGGTCGTGGGTTCAGGTCTTGCAGGAATCAGATAACATGCACTCACTTCTGTAAATTGCTTTGGATAAACGTGTCTACTAGGTGGCCTTAAAAGACAACTATGATCTAATAAAAGTTAACCTCCAGAAGTTCTTGTCTGATTAAAAGGAGAAATATGGCATATTTGTGAATTTGTTCTCTCTCACACAGACATGAACATAGGGTTGCCTTCCCAGACAAAGATTAAGCCTAGGACAAAAACGTGATTTTTAATGGAGAATCTCCAATGTTCATAAGGTTTGCTTGGTATTGTAAAGGATACTGGCCAGAGTGTTGACTCTGCTTTGTATGGACTTCAATAGCCCTCTCTGGGATGTCATGTTCTCCTTGGTCGCCATGGCAATACTGCAGGGAGAGAAGAAGACAGTGACATACACTACTGTTCAACTGTTTGGGGTCACTTAGAAATGTCCTTGTTTTTGAAAGAAAAACCATTTTTTTGTCCAGTAAAATATCAAATTAATCAGAAATACAGTGTAGACATTGTTAACGTCTTATGGCTAGGGACAGTATTGAGTAGTTTGGATGAATAAGGTGCCCAGAGTAAACTGCCTGCTACTCAGGCCCAGTTGCTAATATATGTATATTATTAGTAGATTTGGACAAGTTTCTAAAACTGTTTGAATGATGTCTGAGTATAACTGAACTCATAAGGCAGGTAAAAACCTGAGAAATAATCCAACCAGGAAGTGGGAAATCTGAGGTTTGTCATTTTTAACTCATTGCCTATCGAATACAGTGTCTATGGGGTCCAATTGCACTTCCTAAGGCTTCCACTAGAGGTCAACAGTCTTTAGAACCTTGTTTGATGCTTCTACTGTGAAGAAGGGGGGAATGGGAGCTGAATGAGTCAGTGGTCTGCCAGAGTGGCATGAGCTGGTCATGCGCGTTCACGTGGAGTCAACAGAAGTCAGAAATAGCATTATAAGTATTAACTTACCTTTGATCGTCATCAGAATGCACTCCCAGGAATCAGAGTTCCACAATAAATGTTTGTTTTGTTTGATAAAGTCCATAATTTATGTCCAAATACCTTCTTGTTGTTTGTGCATTTAGTTCACATATCTAAATTCATGAGGCGCGATCACTAGGTTCAGACGAAAAGTCAAAAAGTTCAGTTATCAATCTTTAGGATGTTTTTAACATAAATCTTCAATAATATTCCAACTGGAGAATTCCTTTGTCTTTAGAAATGAAAAGGAACGGAGCTACCTCTCACTGGAGTGAGCATTATCAGCTCATGGCAGACACCTGATTGAAAGAGCTCTCATTCCCTCCTCCTTCATAGTAGAAGCCTGAAACAAGGTTCTAAAGACTTGACATCTAGTGGAAGCCTTAGGAAGTGCAATATGACCCCATAGACACTATTCGATAGGCAATGAGTTGAAAAACTACAACCTCAGATTTCCCACTTCCTGGTTGGATTTTTTTCCTCAGGTTTTTGCCTGCCATATGAATTCTGTTATACTCACAAACATCATTCGAACAGTTTTGGAAACTTCAGAGTGTTTTCTATCAAAATCTACTAATAATATACATATATTAGCAACTGGGCCTGAGTAGCAGGCAGTTTACTCTGGGCATCTTATTCATCCAAGCTACTCAATACTGCCCCCCAGCCATAAGAAGTTAAATCAGAAAAAGTTTTCAGCTGTGCTAACATGATGGCAAAGGGTTTTCTAATGATCCATTTAAAATTATGAACTTGGATTAGCTAACACAACGTGCCATTGGAACACAGGAGTGATGGTTGCTGATAATGGGCGTCTGTACGCCTATGTAGATATTCCATTAAAAATCTGCCGTTTCGAGCTACAATGGTCATTTACAATGTCTACACCGTATTTCGAAACAATGTGATGTTATTTTAATGGACAATATTGTTTTGTTGCTTTTCTTTAAAAAACAAAGACATTTCTAAAATGACCCCAAACTTTTGAACGGTAGTTTACATAGGTTAAATAAGAGAGGTGACCCACCCTACAATATCAACCCTGTAAGACTTCTGCTATGTTATAAACAGCTTTTTTCTAGCAGAGTATGAGCCACAATTGTGTGTGTAGGTCCCCCAGGTGCAACTACCTTGACAGACAGGTGTGTGGAGGAGAAATCCATTGGGGGGGGGCTTTCACATTAACTAAAAATGCAGAGAGCATTACAGGGGGAGCTGAGTCACTGAGGACCGGTGGATATTAGCACACAGGAACACTGAGGCATGTACTGCTAGCACACACACACACACACAGTGTTTCCCCTAGGTAATTTTTCAGGAGTGGTGGCAAGGGTAGGTGCACACAACATTGTAGAATAATAGTGAAGACACCAAAACTATGAAATAACACATCTGGAATCATGTAGTAACCAAAAAGTGTTAAGAAAAATGATATGAGAGTCACCCATTGCCTTGACAGCTTTGCACACTCTTGGCATTTTCTCAACCAGCTTCACCTGGAATGAGTTTCCAACAGTCATGAAGAAGTTCCCACATATGCTGAGCACTTGTTGGCTGCTTTTCCTTCACTCATCCCAAACCATCTCAATTGGGTTGAGGTCAGGTGATTGTAGAGGCCATGTCATCTGATGCTTCACTCCATCACTCTCCTTCGTGGTCAAATAACCCTTACACAGCCTGGAGGTTGGTTGGCTCATTGTCCTGTTGAAAAACAAATGACAGTCGCACTAAGCGCAAACCAGATGGGATGGCATATCACTGCAGAATGCTGTGGTAGCCATGCTGGTTAAGTGAGCCTTGAATTCTAAATAAATCAGACTGTCACCAGCAAAGCACCATAACACCACCTCCTCCATGCTTCATGGTGGGGACCACACATGCGGAGATAATCCGTTCACCTACTCTGCATCTCACAAAGACACGGCGGTTGGAACCAAAAACCTCAAATTTGGAATCATCAAACCAAAAAGGACAGAATTCCACCGGTCTAATGTCCATTGCTCGTGTTTCTTGGCCCAAGTAAGTCTCTTCTTATTGGTGTTCTGTAGTAGTGGTTTCCTTGCAGCAATTCAACCATGAAGCCCTGCTTCACACAGTCTCCTCTGAATAGTTGATGTTGAGATGTGTCTTGTCACTTGAACTCTGAAGCATTCATTTGGGCTGCAATTTCTGAGGCTGATAACTCTAAATAACTTGTCCTTTGAAGCAGAGGTAACTCTGGGTCTTCCTTTCCTGTGGCGGTCCTCATGAGAGAGTTTTATCATTGCGCTAGATGGTTTTTGCGACTGCACTTGAAGAAACTATCAAAGTTTTTGAAATCTTCCAGATTGACTGACCTTCATGACGTAAAGTAATGTATTTGCTTATTTGAGCTGTCCTTGCCATAATATGGACTTGGTATTTTACCAAATAGGTCTGTCTTCTGTATACCACCCCTACCTTGTCACAACACAACTGATTGGCTCAAACGCATTGAGGAAAGAAATTACATACAAATTAACTTGCAAAGGCACACCTATTAATTGAAATGCATTCCAGGTGACTACCTTATGAAGCTGGTTGAGAGAATCCAGTTAGTTAAATATATTTTGGCAGTTAACACTCAACTCCTTTTAGCCCCGCAATGGCATATGATGTAGTTAACCCGGCACCTTAATCCACAGCCCAAAACCCCTCTCCCAATGACTTCCCTTATAATGTGCTAAGACCTCAAATAAGACAGTATTTGGCAACATACTGATAGTTGTTTTTAAGTGGAATTCCTGGATTTAAATACAGGTGTATTCAAATGTATTCACTGGCGTTGTGCTCTGGATACAGGCAGACTCTTTTTGGGGGGCAGCGAAAGAGAAAAAAGGTTGGGATCAAACAGATGTAAACTATTTATCTCTGGTTACAAATATGGGAACAAATCTGTTGTCGCTAATTGCCAAGCTGCAGGGACAGGTAGGATTACGCAACAGTCTGCCCTGGCCTCAGAGACTAACAAGGTGACAACAGTAAAACACGAAAGGGTGTCCTGGGGGCCCCCTAGGCCAGGTATGGCCCTTGGTGAGCAGAACCCATGGGGGGGGGGTCAACCAGACTTGTTTACATGGCTGTCAGAACCTAGTATACTGAGCCTGGTTGTCAGATTAGTGACTTGGTCAGGTGAGTGAGCATGTGTGCGTGTTTGGTGTTTTGAGTGAGTTTGACCAAGCAAGGATGTGAGTGCACTGTGTGTTTCAGTGTGTATGCATGGGTGCGAATGTGTTTGATTGAGAAAGTGTGGTTGTTTAAAATTTGTACTCTGTTTTCTTTGTAAGTACAATGTGAGTCTGAGTAAATACAGTAAGCGTGTGCAACACCTCTAGCAGGGTATTGCTGACGGGACAAGCTCTCTCTATGCCAAGGGTCTAGCTCATATATCATGTTCTCCAGAGTCAGAGGGGAAGACTGATCGCCTCTCTTCCCAAAGCCCAACACTGCTGACGGACTGTAACACTGGGCCAGCGTTAGCGCTACGCTAATGTGATACTGGCAATCAGAGCTGCTATCTGATAGGGGCTAGTCTAATGCTAACTCATACACACACCGACTCAACCTGGCTGAACACCAGCTCAATGCTAAACTAGATTAGCTCATCACCGTTCACATCTCAAGGAAAATGACCTGAAGTAAACTCGCTGTGGGGCTTCTAGATATGTTTATTGAGACCAATTCTCACCAGTCTAACTGCAATTTGAAAGACCTAAATATGGAGATGTTAATGTAACTACCACAAACAGCATTTTTGTGCTGTAAGAATCTCACCCTTTCCTTTCTGCTTCGGGGTACTCACTGGAGTACCTGATCAACTGTTACTCTCAAAACATTGCAGGTGCCCTCCTCGTCCCCACAGGACATACAGTGCCTTGCGAAAGTATTCGGCCCCCTTGAACTTTGCGACCTTGCCACATTTCAGGCTTCAAAACATAAAGATATAAAACTGTATTTTTTTGTGAAGAATCAACAACAAGTGGGACACAATCATGAAGTGGAACGACATTTATTGGATATTTCAAACGTTTTTAACAAATCAAAAACTGAAAAATTGGGCGTGCAAAATTATTCAGCCCCCTTAAGTTAATACTTTGTAGCGCCACCTTTTGCTGCGATTACAGCTATAAGTCGCTTGGGGTATGTCTCTATCAGTTTTGCACATAGAGAGACTGACATTTTTTCCCATTCCTCGTTGCAAAACAGCTCGAGCTCAGTGAGGTTGGATGGAGAGCATTTGTGAACAGCAGTTTTCAGTTCTTTCCACAGGTTCTCAATTGGATTCAGGTCTAGACTTGGCCATTCTAACACCTGGATATGTTTATTTTTTAACCATTCCATTGTAGATTTCTTTATATTTTGGATCATTGTCTTGTTGGAAGACACATCTCCGTCCCAGTCTCAGGTCTTTTGCAGACTCCATCAGGTTTTCTTCCAGAATGGTCCTGTATTTGGCTCCATCCATCTTCCCATCAATTTTAACCATCTTCCCTGTCCCTGCTGAAGAAAAGCAGGCCCAAACCATGATGCTGCCACCACCATGTTTGACAGTGGGGATGGTGTGTTCAGGGTGATGAGCTGTGTTGCTTTTACGCAAAACATAACGTTTTGCATTGTTGCCAAAAAGTTCCATTTTGGTTTCATCTGACCAGAGCACCTTCTTCCACATGTTTGGTGTGTCTCCCAGGTGGCTTGTGGCAAACTTTAAACGACACCTTTTATGGATATCTTTAAGAAATGACTTTCTTCTTGCCACTCTTCCATAAAGGCCAGATTTGTGCAATATACGACTGATTGTTGTCCTATGGACAGAGTCTCCCACCTCAGCTGTAGATCTCTGCAGTTCATCCAGAGTGATCATGGGCCTCTTGGCTGCATCTCTGATCAGTCTTCTTGTATGAGCTGAAAGTTTAGAGGGACGGCCAGGTCTTGGTAGATTTGCAGTGGTCTGATACTCCTTCCTTCCATTTCAATATTATCGCTTGCACAGTGCTCCTTGGGATGTTTACAGCTTGGGAAATCTTTTTGTATCCAAATCCGGCTTTAAACTTCTTCACAACAGTATCTCGGACCTGCCTGGTGTGTTCCTTGTTCTTCATGATGCTCTCTGCGCTTTTAACGGACCTCTGAGACTATCACAGTGCAGGTGCATTTATACGGAGACTTGATTACACACAGGTGGATTGTATTTATCATCATTACTCATTTAGGTCAACATTGGATCATTCAGTGATCCTCACTGAACTTCTGGAGAGAGTTTGCTGCACTGAAAGTAAAGGGGCTGAATAATTTTGCACGCCCAATTTTTCAGTTTTTGATATGTTAAAAAAGTTTGAAATATCCAATAAATGTCGTTCCACTTCATGATAGTGTCCCACTTGTTGTTGATTCTTCACAAAAAAATACAGTTTTATATCTTTATGTTTGAAGCCTGAAATGTGGCAAAAGGTCGCAATGTTCAAGGGGGCCGAATACTTTCGCAAGGCACTGTAATAACACAAATAATCAAGAGAACAAAGAAATAAGCTTCATTATCTTTTCTCTGTGTGCGTGTGTCTTGTTAGGCGTGTTCAAGACTTCCGAGAGAACCGGTAATGATGGTGACTTTCTCATCCAGTGTAATTTTCTGCTTCACTTAAACAAGAGGAAGGAGAGTGGGAGAGGGAGGCTGGGGTGGCTGGACGGGAAGAGGCGCTGCATGGCTCACCAGTCCACTTAATGAAGCACCTGCGCCAGTAGCCTCCCCTATGGGCAGCAATCTGTGGGTGGACTGCGGCAAGGAGAGAAATGGATAGGAGGGGGAGGGAGGGAAGGATGGATAGATTGAGGGTGGGTGGGTGGAGGAGGTTGGGCTGGTTGGCCACACATGACTGGGGACACCCCTTATGGCATATGAGGCAGAGGCAACAGGGAGGCTGAGATGGTGGGAGGGATAGCGGCATAGTCCACTTCCACTCTCCTCAAACTGTGCTTGACATTATCAGCCTACTTAGGCCTGAAAGCTGATCTTGTTCTTGTATCCATCTCTGGGCTAATGGTGTAATCTCTTCATCTAATGGTGTCACAGTGGATGTTAAGAGGTGGGGTCAGAGGCAAAGCGCTCCACACAGGTCACCATCTGATTTGTCAGGATCACTAATGTCTCTGTACTCGACTCTTTAGACTTCACCTCATGCCCATGGAGATGTCTAACATCCACTGTAGCTATGTGGAGGACATTAATATTCACTACATACTATGCTGTTTTTTTCTTAAATATTGTACGTTGTCATATGGGAGTATTGTTTACTGATACAAACTTGTCTTGTGTGACACCGCAGTGTGAGCTTCTGTGTTTAAGATCGGCAAGAATTTAGCTACGTGGGAATTGCAGGGAAAAAAGAGAATTCAGCTAACTGTCACATGACAAGAAAATGTACTTTCTATAAAAGGAGAAAGCCAACTCTGTTCGTTGGGCTTTAACTGTGTAAGGTGAGTGGATTGTTAAACTGCTCCATTTTTGCATATCTTATAATAAAGTTGTTTGAAAGAATCTTCAGTCCCTCTTCCTATAGAATTTTTACCACACCAACCCCTGTGGTAGCAATTCTATAGGTTGTGGTAGAAATTATATATATATCAGTAACAGTCAAAAGTTTGGAAACACCTTGTCATTCAAGGGTTTTCCTTTATTTTTACTATTGTCTACATTGTAGAATAGTAGTGAATACATCAAAACTATGAAATAACACATACGGAATCATGTAGTAACCCAAAAGTTTTCAAACAAATCCAAATAAACATACATTTACATATATATATTAGATTCTTCAAAGTAGCCACCCTTTGCCTTGACAGCTTTGCACACTCTCGGCACTCTCAACCAGCTTCACCTGGAATGCTTTCCCAACAGTCTTGAAGAAGTTCCCACATATGATGAACACTTGTTGGCTGCTTTTCCTTCACTCTGCAGTCCAACTCATCCCAAACCATCTCAACTGGGTTGAAGCACTCCATCACTCTCCTTGGTCAAATAGCACTTACACAGCCTGGAGGTGTGTTGGGTCATTGTCTTGTTGAAAAAAAATTCTAGCACTTACACAGCCTGGATGTGTGTTGGGTCATTGTCTTGTTGAAAAAAAATTCTAGTCCCACTAAGCGCAAACCACATGGGATGGCGTATCGCTGCAGAATGCTATGGTAGCTATGCTATGCTGGTTAAGTGTGCTTGAAATCTAAATAAATCACTGACCGTGTCACCAGCAAAGCACCCTCACACCTCCATGCTTCACGGTGGGAACCACATATGCGGAGATCATCCGTTCACCTACTCTGCATCTCACAAAGACAAGGCAGTTGGAACCAAAAATCTCAGATTTGGACTAATCAAACCAAAGGACAGATTTCCACTGGACTAATGTCCATTCCTCATGTTGCTTGGCCCAAGCAAGTCATCTTACTGGTGTCCCAATTTGACCATGAAGCCCTGATTCAAGCAGTTTCCTCTTAACAGTTGAAGTTGATATGTGTGTTACTTGAACTCTGAAGCATTAATTTTGGCTGCAATTTCTGAGGCTGGTAACTAACGAACTTATCCTCTGCAGCAGAGGTAACTCTGGGTCTTTCTTTCCTGTGGCAGTCCTCATGAGAGAGTTTTATCATTGCGCTAGATGGTTTTTGCAACTGCATTTGAAGAACCTTTCAAAGTTCTTGACATTTTCAGTATTGACTGACCATGTCTTAAAGTAATGTCTTTGCTTATTTGAGCGGTCCTTGCCATAATATAGACTTGGTCTTTTACCAAATAGGGCCGTCTTCTATATACCACCCCTACCTGTCACAACTCAACTGATTGGCTCAAACGCATTGAGGAAAGAAATTCCACACAAATTAACATGCACAAAGGCACACCTGTTAATTGAAATGCATTCCAGGTGACTACCTCATGAAGCTGGCTGAGAGAATCCCAAGAGTGTGCAAAGCTGTCATCAAGGCAAAGGGTGGCTACTTCGAAGAATCTCAAATATATTTTGATTTGTTTAACACTTTTCTGCTTACTAAATCATTCCTTACGTTATTTCATAGTTTTGATGTCGTCACTATTATTCTACAATGTAGAAAATAGTAAAAATAAAGAGAAACCCTTGCATGAGTAGGTTTGTCCAAAATTTGACTGGTACTGTATATGTGTGAGTGTGAGAGTGTGTGAGTGCCTATACTCGTGGGTACCGAAGAAGAAAAAAAAATCCCAACAAGGATAGTAAAATAAGAAATTCTCCCTCGTGGGGATATTTCCCAGTTATTTTAGGCTTAGAGGTTAGGTTTAGGGTTACAATTAGGGGTAATGGTTAGGTTTAAGGGTCCGGGAAAATTGGATTTTGAATGGAAATACATTTTAGGTCCCCACAATGATAGTAAAACATATACTGTGTGAGAGAGAATGTCTGTCTGCATTAGGCTTACCTTATTGTGTCATCCATCAGGCGGTCAGAGCTGCAAGGAGAGAGAGGAGAAAAGAGAAGGAGATGGTTAGTTTCTGAGGTGAGACAGCAGCAGTATGGTGATATGGGGAGACTGAGACTGACTGACTGACTATCTCCACATCTCTCTGGGAGTCAGGATCAGGGAAGAAGCAATCGATGCCAAGCTATCCAGAGTTCTGATCAGGTCCATGGGCTCGCTGCGCTTGGCCGGGAACCCCCTTTCCTCCCTCCCCAGCAGCACCCAGCCTAACAGAGCCGATGAGCTGAAATACTCAACTTTGATTTATGTTGTGGGCCTTCATTCCAATTTCTCATAGACTTCAATGCATGATCTCCAAAAGAAAATACAGAGTTGCTTTTGTGCATCTTGAGTTAGGATGAGGAACCACTGAATGTATCACAGGGCACAGATGGGGTCATAAATACCAAATGATTTGATGGGATTGCTTATGACAGCTGTTGTGTCACCTTTATGACAGCTCTATGGCATTGCATTCACTGAGGTGAAAGGTCACATGAAACATTCATAACAGGAGTCATGTCCTGTCCACACACATCAGCCTGCAGTCAGGGATAGCATTGTCAACATAGTATGGTACTACTATGGCTTTCTCTATAGCCGACAGAGTTGACTTTATTGGCTACAGCAGCATTGCGGTTATCTTCACAAATCAAATATTTCTTGAATCAAAAAACATATTCCCAACAGATATAAAATGTCATCTTGTCCATTTTTTCCAACTAAAACAACCCCTCTCAGAGGCGAATAAAACAGTGTTAAATAAATCTTTGGCCTAATTCTTTAGAATGTCATGTCATTGTCAGGTGGTTTCAGGGGAGGTGTGGAAAACATATCTATACTGTGATCTGTCCATCCATCTCTACATCTCATAAAAAGGAGGAATGACTGTCTAACAGGTTTCAGCTCCATCACATGTATAATACGTAGAAGCGAGAGAAAGGCCGCACTAAGCTCCTAAAGTGCTTTCCTTCACTCTCTCCCTCCAACCCCCGCTCTGAGCTAGCCTAGCACTAACACCACAGCTAACACTTTGCATGATAATGCTGCATGACCAGACAGGAGGGGGTCGAAGGAGAGAGGTGGTGAGAAACCCTCTCCTGAATGTACAGTTGAAGTCGGAGGTTTACATACACTTAGGTTGGAGTCATTAAAACTTGTTTTTCAAACCAGGCCACAAATGTCTTGTTAAATAATATATGCCATTTAGCAGATGCTTTTATCCAAAGCGACTTACAGTCATGTGTGCATGCATTCTACGTATGGGTGGTCCCGGGATCGAACCCACTACCCTGGCGTTACAAGCACCATGCTCTACCAACTGAGCTACTATAGTTTTGGCAAGTCGGTTAGGACATCTACTTTGTGCATGACAAGTAATTATTCCAACAATTGTTTACAGACAGATTATTTCACTGTATCACAATTCCAGTGGGTCTGAAGTTTACATACATTTACATTACATTTAAGTCATTTAGCAGACGCTCTTATCCAGAGCGACTTTGATTGTGCCTTTAAACAACTTGGAAAATTCCAGAAAATTATGGACATGGCTTTAGAAGCTTCTGATTGACTAAAATTATGTCAATTAGCCTATTGGAGGTGTACCTGTAGATGTATTTCATGGCCTACCTTCAAACTCAGTGCCTCTTTGCTTGACATCATGGGAAAATCTAAATAAAATCAGCCAAGACCTCAGATAAAAAATTATAGATCTCCACAAGTCTGGTTTATCCTTGGGAGCAATTTCCAAAATGCCTGAAGGTACCACATTCATCTGTACAAACAATAGTAAACAAGTATAAACAACATGGGACCACGCAGCTGTCATTACCGCTCAGGAAGGAGACGTGTTCTGTCTCCTAGAGATGAACGTACTTGTGTGAAAATTTCAAATCAATTCCAGAACAGCAGCAAAGGACCTTGTGAAGATGCTGGAGGAAACAGGTACAAATGTATCTATATCCACAGTAAGACAAGTCCTATATCGACATAACCTGAAAGGCCGCTCAGCAAGGAAAAAGCCACTGCTCCAAAACCGCTATAAAAAAGCCAGACTACACTTTGCAACTGCACATGGGGACAAAGATTGTACTTTTTGGAGAAATGTCCTCCGGTCTGATGAAACAAATATATAATTGTTTGGCCATAATGACTATCGTTATGTTTGGAAGAAAAGGGGGAGGCTTGTAAGCCGAAGAACACCATCCCAACCATGAAACATTGTGGTGACAGCATCATGTTGTGGGGGTGCTTTGCTGCAGGAGGGACTGGTACACTTCACAAAATAGATGGCATCATGAGGGAGGAAAATTGTGTGGATATATTGAAGCAACATCTCAAGACATCAGTCAGGAAGTTAAAGCTTGGTCGCAAATGGGTCTTCCAAATGGGCAATGACCCCGAGCATACTTCCAAAGTTGTGACAAAATGGCTTAAGGACAACAAAGTCAAGGTATTGGAGTGGCCATCACAAAGCCCTGACCTCAACCCTATAGTAAATTTGTGGGCAGAACTGAAAAAGCGTGTGCGAGCAAGGAGGCCTACAAACCTGACTCAGTTACACCAGCTCTGTCAGGAGGAATGGGCCAAAATGCACTGAACTTATTGTGGGAAGCTTGTGGAAGGCTACCTGAAACATTTGACCCAAGCTAAACAATTTAAAGGCAATGCTACCAAATTCTAATTGAGTGTATGTAAACTTCTGACCCACTGGGAATGTGATGAAAGAAATAAAAGCTTAAATAAATCACTCTACTATTATTCTGACCTTTCACATTCTTAAAATAAAAAAGTGGTGATCCTACTTCAACTGTATGCATGTATACCACTCCTGACTTCCTACTACCCATGGTACCTCATCCTATCCCAGTCTTTTTGTGTATGTGGGGTGTCACCTCATACAGTGTCAGCCAACCCATTGAAGACAAAGCCTGTGAGATTAGCACTGTTAGCACTGTGCTGCTAATTGTTATTAATGGCCCCAGTTGCTGCTGACGAGGCACTTTACTAGATCTCTTCTCTCAAGCTATAGTCTCTCTCCCTGTCCTATATTGTTACAAAGCTCTCTTTAGGCAGCAGCATGGAATTGGCTAACTCTCTAATTTCCCATAACATCATCTCTCCCTTCATCCCTCTCTCTTTCAGCTAGCCTAGCGTTAACACCCCAGGTAACACTTTGCATGCTAATGCTGCATAACCAGACAGGAGGGAAGGAGGGAGGGATGGAAGGGGATGAGGGACCCTCTCCTGAATGTATATCTGAGAGGTGTGCTATATCATTTTCACTGTCAGTCAAAGTCAGGCTTACATCATATCTTCCACCTAAATTCACCTGGTCAGTCTAGGTCATTGAAAGAGCAGGTGTTCGTAACGTTTTGTAAACTCAGTGTATACCGGACTTGAATATGAACACAGCCAAAATAGTACCACTCCTAACCTCTTACTGCCCACAGTTCACAATCCTATCCTTCAAACAAAAAGCTTTGCTATCATCCCTAGCCCCCATCACTGTGACACAGTACCAATCACCTCAGAGCTCATCTTCAGACACAGCTAATAGCCTGTTTAGCTGGTGTCACCTCATACAGTGTCATTCATCTGCAGCCAACCCGTTGATGACATATTAAGCCTGTGAGCACTGTTAGCAATGTGCTGCTAATTGTTATAAATGGTCCGTTGCTGCTGACGAGGCCCTTTATTCAGTCTCTCTTCCTGTCCTTCAGCAATTGTCTCAGTGACATTGGACTCCCCATTTTGTGGTTGTACAGAGAGCCTCACACACAGGTTATCCAAAAACGTATGGAGCTCAAAAACAGGTAAATTACTACTATCTTACCCTAGACTCATTCATCTACATTAAGTCAAATGAATAAAAGTGTAGGCTGCCTTTCACCTAGGGTGGGAGTTCTGTAACTAAGTATTTATTGATGAACCAAACACAAACAAGTCTTTATTGCTATTATCCCAAATTGTTGTTACAGAGCTCTCTTTAGGCAACAGCATGGAACTTACCAACTCCCTCATTTCCCCTAAGATCACAGAAAATTCCAAAATGAAGTTGATCTTCCCTTCTCCCTCCCCCAGTTTAACTTGAACACATTTGTCGGATGGCTGTCCTTTGTAAGTGTGACGAGATAATGGCTAACGTCGTGAAGTGGCTCAACAGACAGAAATAATGTTGTGAATCTGAACTACAGTGAATGCAACACAGCCAGCTGCACACAGAGACCAGGCACTGCTTTACAGTGTCTCAAATGGCACCCTATTCCCTATATTAGACAGTGAACTACTTTTGACGGGCCCTGGTCAAAAGTAGTGCACTATATAGGGAATAAGGTGCCATTTCTTCACAGTGGAAGACAGAGGAGCCAGGAAGCATTGCACTTCCTGTATATATTACAGCATTATGGATGCTAACCAATTAGAATGGAGCTAATGGTGGTGGGATGGGATGACTGTTACAGTATATGGGCAATGGGCAGCATCTTACAATAAATAATGCTGTAATGGAAATACTGTACACATACTAAAGACAAGGCAATCTGCTGCACCTGTAGCTCTGTGTGGCTTTTAAAAAGGAGCACCCCCGCCCCACCCTTTTCCTGAACCGACCGACCGAGAGTGAGTGTGTGGGGACAGGTTAATTAATCCCGAGGTATATTGTTGTGATGTTGATGGAACCAGGCAGTAACATCTAAGCTAGAGATAATGAGGTTTAGCTGGAGCCAGTCAGAATAAATAATTTGTTTGGTCTTCCAGGCCCTGAATGACTAAGAGGGATGGGCTCAGGAGAACCAGGATCTTGCTCCCCTGAGTAGGAGAGTCCCCAGAGTCTTCTTCCCTACCCTGGAGGAAGAGGGCATGGCGAGAACTCTCCTCCATCTAGTTCCACATACCCTAATAACCTCTGAGCAGGCACACATATTCTTCTAGTGTCACAGTCCCCCCCTTGCAGCTCAAGTTGCTCAACAAAAACAATTGTCACAGCACTTTATTTCCTAATTTAAATCAATACTGGTAATGTCTCAGAGAAAAGAGGATAAACAAAAACAAAGTAGCAGTCAGTAGTGAGTTTAGTTCTCCCTTCACGGGAACAGGACACCAGAGAGTATTGCTTGGTCATTGGTGTACAAACCTCAATTATTGGTCGGAACCATTATGATTTTATATTCTGCTAGACAGGATGCGATTGTGATAGTCAAAGCAATTGTGATCATGTTGTATACAATAGTACTACACAATGTCTCGGCTTTGCGAAAACACACACACTTCATCCCATATCACCCCCCCCCCCCAGTGATTCATGTCCTCCGGGGGCAGTAGGGGATGCGGGCTTGGCCATCCTTCCATCCTGTGCCACCTGGCTTTACTGAGAGAGACAGATCTGACTGGCAAGGCCCCCTTTTTACTAATGGGCTGACCCCTGCCTGACAACCACATCTTTTATGGTTAGGACAGGAAGGAACAGCACAACTCGAGGAAGGGGAGAAAGAGAGTAGGGGGGGCAGCACGACAGAGGGAGGACAGCGAGAGGGAAGGGCAGCAGGACTAGGAGAGGAGGGAGAGAAAGGAGGGCGAGGCGAGAATAGAGCTAAGTTGGTCTGGCTCGTGTCCAAGGGGAAGAAATAGGTAGTCAAATCAGGGCAGAGATCTTGATCATCAGGGCGGAGTTCTTGATTATCAGGGTGTAGAGAGTGTAGACAATAGAGTAGGAGGGGAAACAATATTAGGGTTATTTAGTGAGATGTTTGAACATCATGTCTCACTTCCAACAAATACACAAGTTGTGTGTTCCTACACAAAACTGTTGTAGTTTCTTATCAAACTATTATGGGTACAGCTGCATTTAGTGAGATGGTTTAACTAAACAAGGTTTTGTCATTTCATTGCTCCGAAAATAACATGTCCGTTATGTCTCGATTCCTGCTTTAAAACTTACTGGAACATAAAAAGGGGGTTGTTATGGGATATTGGCTGCGTTAGGATTATCTACCCTTCCTGAAGAGTGTACTTTCAAATTTCTGATCCACCTCTACGCAGACGACACCATTCTGTATACTTCTGGCCCTTCTTTGGACACTGTGTTAACAACCCTCCAGGCAAGCTTCAATGCCATACAACTCTCCTTCCTTGGCCTCCAATTGCTCTTAAATACAAGTAAAACTAAATGCATGCTCTTCAACCGATCGCTGCCTGTACCTGCCGCTGCCTGTACCTGCCCGCCTGTCCAACATCACTACTCTGGACGGCTCTGACTTAGGTATTTGTCCACATATTCTAGGTGTCTGGTTAGACTGTAAACTCTCCTTCCAGACCCACATCAAACATCTCCAATCCAAAGTTAAATCTAGAATTGGCTCCCTATTTCGCAACAAAGCATCCTTCACTCATGCTGCCAAACATACCCTTGTAAAACTGACCATCCTACCAATCCTTGACTTTGGCAATGTCATTTACAAAATAGCCTCCAATACCCTACTCAACAAATTGGATGCAGTCTATCACAGTGCAATCCATTTTGTCACCAAAGCCCCATATACTACCCACCATTGCGACCTGTACGCTCTCGTTGGCTGGCCCTCACTTCATACTCGTCACCAAACCCACTGGCTCCATGTCATCTACAAGACCCTGCTAGGTAATATACCTCCTTATCTCAGCTCGCTGGTCACCATAGCATCTCCCACATGTAGCACACGCTCCAGCAGGTATATCTCTCTAGTCACCCCCAAAACCAATTCTTTCTTTGGCCGCCTCTCCTTCCAGTTCTCTGCTGCCAATGACTGGAACGAACAACAAACATCTCTGAAACTGGAAACATTTATTTCCCTCACTAGCTTTAAGCACCAACTGTCAGAGCAGCTCACAGATTACTGCACCTGTACATAGCCCACCTATAATTTAGCCCAAACAACTACCTCTTTCCCTACTGTATTTAATTAATTTTGCACCCCATTATTTTTATTTCTACTCTGCACATTCTTCCATTGCAAATCTACCATTCCAGTGTTTTACTTGCTATATTGTATTTACCTTGCCACCATGGCCTTTCTTTGCCTTTACCTCCCTTATCTCACCTCATTTGCTCACATCTTATATAGACTTGTTTATACTGTATGTTTGTTTTACTCCATGTGTAACTCTGTGTCGTTGTATGTGTCGAACTGCTTTGCTTCATCTTGGCCAGGTCGCAATTGTAAATGAGAACTTGTTCTCAACTTGCCTACCTGGTTAAATAAAGATGAGGAAAAAAGGGTGAGGGGGGGGGGGGGTATAAGGAATGGACTGGTGTGAGGAATATGGTGGAAACTCCTTCCAGCCAGGCTTGCACCAATCCAACGCATGATTGTTAGTGAACGAGTGCACACCCCGCAAACGGTAGAGAACTGGAACAAAAGCAGGTTGTCCATATGAAGGGACCATCTGGACTATAGGTGTCAGGACAGGAGGACCAATAGGAATGCAGCAAATGACCATGAGGAGATGGAGTATAGGGGTTTAAAATAATTACTCTGCAAAGTCGCTGGTGGAGGGACACCATAGCCAAAAGGCCGTGTTCTCATATGGTACCTGACCAGTCAGACCTCTGAAGGCCAGATGGGACACACATATAAAACCGGTGTTCCATTCCAATATAAACGGTCTTAACATCGCACAATTACATCAGCCACAGCATCACACATGTACCACCAAAACATAGCCAATGGTAAAAAAAATACAAAATAAAGGCTGGATACTGCATTATGAATAACCATATAAGGTATTTACCCCTTTGTTGCACAGTTTTCCCATTTTGTCAAGAATAGATAAATGTTGCCCCAAGAGGAGATAAAACATTCAGTTTTAAAGCTGTTTTGGTAAAATTCTGAGGGATGGGGCTGGAGAACTACTCTTACATTCATAGATAGCTCTGGACGTAAAGACTGTCCATCCACGGAATGAAAATTATAGTTTACCATGTTTTGAATGGTTCTGATTGGGTAAGAAAGTTGCACTAAGCTCATGTGGCATAATTTATATTCAAGAATCAATGGCTAGATCTCAGAAAAGTCCCAAAAAAGGATGTATTGATCTCACAGTAGCTTTAAAAAAGTTGCTAAGACCAAATGTTTCCAGGGTCTAAGGCAACAAAATTGTGAACACTGTGCAAATCCACCTACATTCATAGATTATCAAATTGTAAAGCTGTTTTTGTCAAACTTAGCATGCACGCACATATTGGTTCAGGAAAATACACAGGCGTCTGATTCTCAACATGGCTTGTTAGTCAAGAACCAAAAAGCAGTACTGGTACCTTGACGTCAATGAACACACAGCAACAACATTTCCACCCAGTCAGCAGATAAGGTCTATTGGACAGTTAACTCCATACAAATCTGTAATGTTGATCATGTTATTTTGGGCTCATCACAGGCATAAGAGTCCGAATCAATCAGACAAACCATCAAGACAGAAAACGAGATGACACAAATCAACGTGAAAAACTCTCCATCCGGTAGAAAGGTAATGTTGCTCCTGGCTCTATTGGCTCCTGTAGCCGTCCACTCTCAGTAAACCCTGCCTTTATACTGTGCTGACATCTACAACCATGACAACAGCCAACCCAGCAGCATCTACAGCTTCTACCTACTTGGCCCAACGTCCGGCGTGCAGGTGTACTGGCCACTGACGGCAGGATGGACGGCACAGGCGATGGGATCACTACAAGAGAGGGTTTGGCAACGCAGATGGAGAGTATTGGCTGGGGCTGGAGGACATATTCCATCTCACCCGGAGGAGGAAGTATGAGGACGGACATGAGCTAGGGAAGGACATGGAGGACTTTGAGGGGAAACGAGAGAGTTTGCCAAGTACTCCTCCTCTGTGGGTCCAGGAGCCTACGACGACGACACACTGCACATCGCTGGATTCACCAACGGGGAAGCAGGTGATTCAATGTCCTACCACAGCGGTCAAAAGTTGACAGAGATCAAGACGTGATATTGATTTAAACTGCACTTGAGAGTTAATGAGGGCGTTTTGGTATAATGTGTGTGCTCTGACAAGCCCTAATGGTGTGTATGTATGGGGAGTTGATGATTACTTCCTTCCTGTTGGTGTTAACTAGCGTTCCCGGAAAGATGACCTCTCTTAAGTCTATTAGCATGAGACCTGCAGTCTCTCTGGCCACTCTAGAGGAGTAGTGTGACAGTGTCTTCCCATCGGTCTTACAGCTGTTGATGACCTAAAGCCTCATTTATACCCCACGCAAGTATCCAATGCAAGACTACAATTAGCTACTCATTGGAGCTTGAGTCAAGATCCAAATCAAATGAGCTTGTAAACTTTTTAGGACTAACTATTTGGCTAGAGACAAAGACTTAGGATGTAAGCCATATAAAAAGGTGCCAAAATCAATATAAAAAGTGTCTTAACAGGGCGTTGGGCCACAACGAGCCGCTTCAATGCACATAGATTCTACAAGTGTCTGGAACTCTATTGTAGGGATGGAGAAAAAAAAAGTACAAAATCAGAAAAATGACATTGTAGTGCAACATGCGTCAAATTAATGAGCCAATGAAATGGTCCAATGCTGCCGTTTTTGGATCAATATGAAATCATTTCTGGGTAACAATTAAGTACCCTGCTGTAATAGATTTCCATTCAAAAAGGAAAAAGTTTGGGCAAAAATAATTCAAGCAAGAATTGTTCTAGGACAGTCTGGGAGTGGTCTGAGCAGGAAGGGGAAGCTGAAAACTAGCTGTTGTTGGCAGAAAGGTTTACATTCTTTGTTATTGGTCTATTAATCATGGTGACAGCTGGGTGAGGATAGTGGTGAGGGGGGGTAAGGAGGACAGCCGGGTGAGAGTGAGGGGTTGACACCCACCTGACAAAGCTGTTATTAGAGGTTGGTTGAATTAATAAAAGGCAAGGTGGCCAATGGAAGGAAGAAAGGATGACCGGTAAAAGTCTGGACCTTCACCATCAGTCTGCTGTGGTGCTCAGCTAGTAAATCATTAGGTGCAGAAGGGGGGGGGCTGTTGAGAGCTGCGGTGGAAGCTGATTCATGGCATTTTTATAAGCGCCAATGAGACTGGGGACGAATGTGTGTGTTGCGCACTCGCTCTCAGGCTTTATGGTTCAGTTGTAGAGGGGAGGTAGGACAAGATAGGGATATGTGTATCCTCGCGGTGGGCACAGCTACAACCAGGGTATTCTCCATCCTGCCTCTTAGCTCAGTGCTCTGTTGTTGCGGTCATTAAAATCAGCCATTAGAACAAAGCGAATTCTCTGTGGCATTGCAATTTATCCTCTAGAAACCTACCTTTTCTAGGAGCAAAACTTCCCAGCAAGTGCAGAGATCAATGACTTGCATTGCGGAAGGTATCCACACACTACTGCATTCTGTCACACACAGTCCACAATGCCTCCTAAATCAGAAAGAAACTACTTAGATTAACCTTCATAACTTTTTCAGATAGAAACTTCTGTACTGTCTTGATAACTTTTATGAGAC
The DNA here is from genome assembly GCF_021184085.1 of Oncorhynchus gorbuscha. Lineage (NCBI taxonomy): Eukaryota > Metazoa > Chordata > Actinopteri > Salmoniformes > Salmonidae > Oncorhynchus > Oncorhynchus gorbuscha. The sequence goes on along the minus strand of NC_060191.1, from coordinate 48,312,450 downwards.
AAAAGGGGTGAGTGAGCAGATCGATGCCAGATTAGGAAATCAAATGGCTAATTAAATAGGCATGGCTCCAAGGCTCAGTGGTGCTGTCAATCATCCAGTGAGGAAAATTGACCCTGTTATGTGATCAATCAAACTGGACCTCATGTGATTCTTCAACCATGATCAATCAGCCTCAGCTCTGCTAGGAGTATGTCCGTTTCATTGATGGATCAAACAAGACAGATATTGGAGAAAGGTACTTTTTAAACAAAAATAAAAACCACAGTCTTGTTACAGCTTCTCATTGAGACTGTGTGTGAGAGAGATTTATGTCCACACTACTGAGAACTGACAAACTGAGGGAGGGAGAAATGGTGTGTGTGAGATAGTACTGGCACGAGAGGTGATGGGGAGACACCATGAGGAAGAAAAGGAGGTAGAGGAAATCACGTGAGTGTGAATAAGACTGGAAAAACACCGAGTGTACAAAACATTAAGAACATCTTCCTGGTATTGAGTTGCACCCCCCCTTTGGTGTCTAAAACCTTCCACAGGGATGCAGGCCCATGTTGACTCCAATGCTTCCCATAGTTGTGTCAAGTTGGCTGGATGTCCTTTGAGTGGTGGACCGTTCTTGATACACACGCAAAACTGTTGAGTATGAAAATCTGAGCAATGTGCCTACCACCATACCCCGTTCAAACACACTTAAATCTTTTGACTTGCCCATTCACCCACTGAATGGCACACACACACAATCCATTCCTCAATTGTCTCAAGGCTAAAAAAAAAATCCTTCATTAAACCGGTCTCCTCCCCTTCATCTATACTCATTGAAGTGGATTTAACAAGTCACATGAATAAGGGATCATAGCTTTCACCTGGTGTCTATTCACAGGGATGCAGGCCCATGTGGCTCCCAGTCAAGTTGGCTGGATGTTAATGGAAAACTGTTGAGTATGAAAATCCCAGCAACGTGTCCACCATACCCCGTTCAAACACACTTAAATCTTTTGACTTGCCCATTCACCCACTGAATGGCACACACACACACAATCCATTCCTCAATTGTCTCAAGGCTAAAAAAAATCCTTCAAAACCTGTCTCCTCCCCTTCATCTATACTCATTGAAGTGATTCACCTGGTCAGTCTATTTAATGGAAAGAGCAGGTGTCCTTAATGTTTTGAACATTCAGTGTACATGTACAGGACTGTAGATTCCTTCACTTTTTATGCCAATAAAGTTTCTTGAATTGAAAGGAGTGCATGAGAAAGAGCTCTCTCATTCCACCACTGTGGCCCATCTCACATCTGCTACTACTGAGGCAGTACAGAACTACGTGAAACCATAGTGGCACTTACAGGTCTCTCAGCTTCTGGGATGGAGATATATATATATATATATTTTTTTTTTAAAGAGTACAAGGCACAAAGACAAGCCATCACACCACTGAGCCTGTACCCACTGAGAAGGGGGACTGATGAAAGTGGTGTTCTATAAATTGATCCATCATCAAGTACGCAATCATTTTGCCGTGCCTAGGTCCATATAGCCTTCACTTAGTTATGAGGTTAAATTAAAATCACACAACAATGTGTGATACAGTGCATTCAAAGTATTCAGACCCCTTAACTGTTTGGACATTTTGTTACGTTACTGCCTTATTCTTTTTTGGGGTCAATCTACACACAACACCCCATAATGACAAAGCAAAAACAGGTTTTTAGAAAACATTTAAAAAATAACATTTACATAAAGTATTCAGACCCTTTATTCAGTAATTTGGCAGCGATTACAGCATCAATTATTCTTGGGAATGACGCTACAAGCTTGGCACACCTGTATTTGGGGAGTTTCTCCATTCTTCTCTGCGGTTCCATAAGCTCTGTCAGTTTGGATCGGGAGTGTCGCTGCACAGCTATTTTCAGTTCTCTCCAGAGATGTACAATCGGGTTCAAGCCCAGGAGTCAAGGATATTGAGACTTTTCCCGAAGCCACTCCTGCATTGTCTTGGCTGTGTGCTTAGGGATTTTGTCCTGTTGGATGGTGAACCCTCACCCCGGTCTAAGGTCCTGAACGCTGTGGAGCAGGTTTCCATCAAGGGTCTCTGTACTTTCCTCTGTTCATCTTTGCTTCGATCCTGACTAGTCTCCCAGTCCCTGTCACTGAAAAACATCCCCACAGCATGATGCTGCCACCAACGTGATTCGGCGTAGGAATGGTATTGGCCAGGTGATGAGCGGTGCCTGGTTTCCTCCAGACGTGACGCTTGGCTTTCAGGCCAAAGAGTTCAATCTTGGTTTTATCAGACTCTTTCTCATTGTCTGAGAGTCCTTTGGGTGCCTTTTGGCAAACTCAAAGCGGGCCGTCATGTGCCTTTTACTGAAGAGTGGCTTCCGTCTTGCCACTCTACCATAAAGGCCTGATTGGTGGAGTGCTGCAGAGATGGGTTGGCCTTCTGGAAGGTTCTGCCATCTCCAGAGGAACTCTGGAGCTGTCAGAGTGACCATCGGGTACTTGGTCACCTCCCTGACCAAGGCACTTCTTACAATTCCTCAGGTTTGGACGGGCAGCCAGCTCTAGGAAGTCTTGGTGGTTCCAAACTTCTACCATGTAAGAATGATGACGTCGCTGTGTTCTTGGGGATCTTCAATGCTGCAGAAATGTTTTGTTACACTACTCCAGACCTGTGACTCGACACAATCCTGTCTCGGAGCTCTAAGGACAACTCCAACCTCGGCCTGGTTTTTGCTCTGACATGCTGTCATCAGTGGGACCTTATATAGAGAAGTGTGTGCCTACCCAAATAATGTCCAATCCACTGAATTTACCGACGGACTCCAAACAAGTTTAAGAAACATCAAGGATAATCAATGGAAACTAGATGCACCTGAGCTCAAGTGGGTCTTATAGCAAAGGGTCTGAATACTTAAATAAGGTATCTGTTAATTAATAAAAATTTGCTAACATTTCTGAAAACCTGTTGTTGCTTTGTCATTATGGGGTAATGTGTGTAGATTGATGAGGAATTAAAAAACATGTTTTAATCCATTTTAGTATAAGGCTGTAATGTAAGAAAATGTTGAAGTGAAGGGGTCTGAATACTTTCCGAATGCACGTTTGTCTGTGTGTCTCATAGTCACAAAGAAACTCATGCATGGCGAAAGACTACTCCAAACACGACACCAACATGATTCTCCAAAGTTGTTCTGTCTTTCTGCTGTGTCGTGAGAGGAATCCAAGGTCATTTTGATTCTCCTCTATACAACGGAGTGGATTGCTAAAGGGCCTGTGGATCTGCAGTTGTTTAGTGGTTTTATCTCTACGGCCACAGATATTGCCTCTAGACTACAGTCCTACTGAAATATCCCTGACAAATGTGCGCCTTATGTAGAGACATATGGCTCTGTCTGAATGTGTCCAGATGTTTTCTGCTACACAAGACAAAGGCAGAACGACGACAGATGCACACACACATCCTTTACCATCTAGAAATGAATCACCACATGTAGTAAGAGTACTAACAAATATAATGTTAGCAGTTATATTATAAGCCAAAAGCTTCAGCAAAAAAACATGTGCTCTGCTATGAAAGGCAAGGTGGGTTTACGTCAATATCAACATTATATCTGGAGCGACACTGTGGAAGTGTTTGTACAGTGTTCATAAAGGCCATCATGTAAACACATACAAGGACACCTTACCCTTCCCTCCCACATACACCTACACTTCCACACCCAACACACATTTAAAACAGTCACCCATAAGCACAAGGAAACCACCGATGCAGTGCAATAAAATGCATTATGAATTGGATTTACAGAATTATAAAGTGTGCTTTTAATGCATTATGAAGAGAGTATCCAGACTTAAAACAATGAATTTGGAACATCACCCCATAGTGGCAGGTAGATACTCAGCACAGACTGGGTAACAATGATGCTATTGCTACCTCCAGTACAGGGTGGGACTGGCCCTACCCACTCATGAGCAGTTCCTGGGCAGAGAGGAGGAGCAGGCGCGACTCCCTCTCTGGTTCCCCAGGGCTTTCCCCACTCATGCAGAGTATATTAACATATCTGGAGCTAGCATGATATGCACCAGGCCAGCCACAGGAAGTGCAGTGGTTGGAGAGAGCGAGATGAGGCAATATAAATGGAGAGAGAGCACCAGTGGGAGACAGCGTGTATGCGAGTGAGACACACAGAGATAGTGGGTGAGGGAGAGAGAGAGAGCAGACAGAAGATAACATAGCTGAGAGAGTGGAGGGAGATACAGAAAGAGTTAGAAGCGGGAGGGGAAAATGGAGCGAGAGGGGGGGAGAAAGAGCATGAAGACGAGGTAAATTCACAGAAACAGGATAGATAAACATAATGAGAGATGGGAAAGGTTGACAGAGAGCGGAAGGGAGGGGAAGAAACAGATGAAGAGATTGAGGACTAGGGCTGTTACCATGACCGTATTACCGCCACACCCGCGGTCACGAGTCTTAATGCCAGTAAAATTCCACGTGACAGTTTAGTCATGGTAATTAGGTTTCTATAAGCTCTGGTGGTCATTAGTAGCCTACCAAACTTGCTAACTGCGTGGTATTCAGAATTCTATTGTAATTCTAATCACTCTGACATCAATGCAAATGTAATCGAAAATCTAAATCAAAAACACTACATTAGAGCCCATGAGCTCATGTTGCTCAACATCTCTACAGGCTATGCATTTGCGTGAGAAAACAGAGTTTTGATGGACTCTAAAAAGAGTAGGGTCCCATTAGATTGTATTTAGACTAGGCCTACTATTTATAAATTTTCCTAATAGTAAGCACATTGCTTCGCCTTAAATAGGTGTATAGCCTACCAATCTGGCATGAAAATGTGACTTGTTTCAGGAAACTAGGAGTATGTCACAAGTCACTTCTTCACAGGAGCATCATTTGAACGTAAACATTTAATTTATCAAAATTTGTTTTCCACAAATACAAATAAAAGTTAAATTACGAGCCTAGTTGGTTGAGCCACGGAAAAAGGATGGAACCTTCCCGCTTGCCATGATTGGCTGAGATAATGGATGGGCTGGACATGCCGGGAGATGAGTGAGGTGCTGACCTGTTGCACCCTCTACAACCAGTGATTATTATTATTATTTGACCATGCTGGTCATCTATGAACATCTTGGCCATGTACTGTTATAATCGCCACCCGGCATAGCCAGAAGAGGACTGGCCACCCATCAGAGCACGGTTCCTCTAGGTTTCTTCCTAGGTTCCTGCCTTTCTAGGGAGTTTTTCCTAGCCACCATGCTTCTACATCGGTGTTACGTTCCCCAGTTTCTGTGTTGTTGTGGGTTTGTATGTGTGTGTATTTCAGGAAATGGCTTCCTGAAGCAGCAAATTGGTCGGCCCCATCACTGTTTGGAGTTCTGACCCCTCCCTCTCGTCAGGGGATACAGCCTTCTCTTCCTTACCCAGCCAGTACTCCTTAGTCAGGGAAGAGAATTTTTTATGTCCTGTGTTGATTGTTGTGGTGGTCTGAAAGTTTTTGATATTTTGTAGCCACTCCTTCAGAGTTGTGTATGACAATAGGATTTAGTGTTTTTGGTTATTTAAATTTTTCACTTAAAGAACCGGCAAATTATTCTGTTTCATGTGTTCCCAGGGGGGGGGGCAATACATAACCCGTAGTATTTAATCAGTCTATGCACACTAGGAAAGACCTGGGCGGACCACCCCGTATTTTGGTTAGCAAGCCAGGTGGTGCTTAAGGTTAGGTAAGGAGTGGGAAGGCAGGTAAGGTAGGAGGGGATTCCTTAACTTTTACCATCTTTGCTTTGGTTCCGTCCAACTCCTTCTCCCCACATTACCGTGTTAAGGAATAATAAATTCCCTGTAAACGGTAATTCTCTCTGCCTCTGCCGTCCTTCCCCGCACCTACGATCACATACTTTTTTCACTCCACAGGGAGTTGATGTAGTGGGGTGTTGAGTTCTCCCCTCCAAGAGGTGTACGTAACAATCTGCATTGCTTGCGGTTTGGGGTTTTAGGCTGGGTTTCTGTATAGCACTGTGACCGGCTGATGTTAAAAGGGCTTTATAAATACACTTGATTGATTTGGATTGGTCTGCCATGTAGCATGCGTTTGTCTATAACGTGAGCTGTTCAGTATGTGTTGACAGTTCTTTCTACCGCGCCATCTTTTAAAGATATAACTGTAGCCATCGAGAACTACAAAAGTTGCTGCTTTTTTCAACATTGACGCCCTGAACTTAGCATGCGCTATCAACAGATCAGTTGGAAAGTGATGGGCTACTTTCTGCACACGCCACGGTCAGTATGAACTGGATTGACTTGACAACGCTGGCCAAACAAGACAAACAAAATGGAGTTAAATGGTTCCAGTCTGCCGTAAAGCGTTCGTCCATGTATACATACGGGTAAGGGTCTAGCCACATTTACAGAAGTTCATATTTTTCAGAAAGTTGTTTTTGTTGCTAGTTAAAGCATACTGTTAGTTAGCTAGCAAACGTTAGCTTGTTTGCTCGCTAGCTAACGTTACAGTTATGATCTGTGTAGTAATATATGAATCAGAACTATTTGCATTGCTAGTTATAGCCTAATGTTAGCTAGCTAACATTAAATCTAGTTGGTTAGCTTTAGCTACCTGCAGATTCCTACTACTGGAATGACAATGTTTGTATTGGTAGTAGTATGACTTGAGATTATGCCGGTTCCTTGTCCAAAAATACATTATTTTTTTAAACTCAGACTCCATTTCGGACGGATATTTACATAACCTATCAAATTAGCCAGGTGTGTCTGCGGGTGATTACGGCCATCTATTGTGTGTACATGGGTCACTGTTGTCGAGGCATCCTCTGAGCTATATGTGGCTGGTTATAGCATTTCTTTCACATGACCCATCAATTTGGACAAGTGTGTCGGGTAAGCATCATCTAATCATGATCAAATATTTTCTCTGTACACTTGTTTTTGGTACCACTTCACTACCATTTACATGTTCTGTATCCTGTGCATGAGAAAATATCCTGTGTTTTATTAAGCTACCGTCAATTGTATTGTTCATACTATAAAATAAAGAATTAAGCAAATAGTCTGCTAAATGAACTAGTGTAGCCCACAGCCATGTGGCATATTTCTTCATATTGTTTCTTTAGACTTGTCTAAAACAAATAATGGATTTATTGTGATGGTGTATGCTATATTACATGGATTTAGACTTTTTTAAATGTCAAATGTTTGTTCCAAAAGGTCTGTATCAGTGACTTGTAGGCTATGCGTGGAAGCCAGGAGATGCTAAACGTGTTTATGCTAATTAACGCTCAATTACCCTGAGACCGGCAGTTATTTTCTTGACAATCACTGGCTGACAAAATGGACACAGCTCTAAAGAGGATGAGAGAAACATCTAAGCCATATGTCTGTTTAGCCTCGAGTTGATACTGAAGACATTCACTCACCAGTGAGAAAGAGAGAATCAATTATAGAAAGAAAACAAAATAACGAGCAGAGAATCTCTCACTGATATTCTCTGAAACGGAGTGCCGAGTCACTGGCCTGCAGGCCTCCAGCCACGTTTGTTTCTTCTGTCCACGAGAGACTACAGATTGACAGACACTGATTTAGTGTGGAAATTCTATTTTCCAGCCCTGAAAAGGTATTTCCCAATAGAAAAGAGAGGACTGGATCCCTTGCCCCTTTCCTGTCTCAAACAGAACATAAATAATAGGAATATGTTTTGCCTTTAAGCAGTACAGGATTCTACTGGAGGCTAGACTGAAATGGCCAGGGATGGATGATTACCAGGCTGGAAACAGAATGAGAGAACAGCAGAGAAAGAGAAAAGCAAGAAAAGGAGTGGCGTGAGAGTGACCAAGGGAAATATTTGTAAGGGAGCTGCAATCAGCAGAGCCACAACCAACATCAGTTCGTCACTGGACTGATTGGTCCTGCAGCCTGCTCCTCCCTTCCCCTCATTTAAATCATGACCAGACCTCTCTTTACAGATAGAAAGAGCGAAAGGAAGAGGCTGTGTAATGGAAAGTGCGCATGAGTGGGAGACAGTACGAGGGTGTGTGTCTGAATGCATGCGAGAGAGAGAAAGACATGGGCCTAAACACTACAGCACAACACACTTCAAGGCCCCGGCCATACATGACAAGACAAGTGTTCTCTTTGGGGAAAACAAACTAACGCTCTCCTCTTCTTCTGAGAGAGGGGGAACTAGGGAGTAACGTAGGACAAAAACACACACAGGAGTTCCCCTAGCCATTTTGGTACACAGTGAAAAGTCTTAAACTTCACACTACCAGTCACTACCAGTCACCTTCCACCCAAATCTGATTGCAACATGGATAGGTTTTAATAGATATTACATGTACTGTACTCTGATTTTCACATTTGTGTATAGGGCTATAGTGTTTTCAGATCCCCTTTCAATCAATGAGTATCCACATCCAAATACTATGGCTTCAGATGGGACAGTGGAGAATTATGTTTATAATATCTCACAGTGACACCATACTAGGATTGTGGCGATCATGAAATTGTCAGCCGGTGATTGTCAAGCAAATAAACTGTTGGCCTGACAGTAATTGACCGTTAATGAACATGAACACATTTAGCATCTCCAGTCTTCCACACAGCCTACAAGCCACCGATGCAGACTTTTGGAACACCTACATCTTAAAAGGTCTAATAACGCCATGTAATATAGCCTACAAATTCATTATTTTAGACAGGTCTAAAGAAGCATGATATGAAGAAAATGTAGTCTATTTCAGAAGAACAGAACAGCCTACTCTGCGTTGTTCTTATGCCGATGACAACAGTGGTAGGCCTGATCACCGACAATGACGAGACAGCCTATAGGGAGGAGGTCAGACCTGGCCGTGTGGTGTCAGGACAACCTCCTCTCCCTCAACGTGATGAAGGCAAAAGGAGATGATTGTGGACTACAGGAAAAAGAAGACCGAGCACGCCCCGATTCACATCGACGAGACTGCAGTGGAGCAGGTTGAGAGCTTCAAGTTCCTTGGTGTCCACATCACCAACAAACTAACATTGTCCAAGCACACCAAGACCATCTTGAAGAGGGCACGACCAAACCTTTTCCCCTCAGGAGACTGAAAAGATTTGGCATGGGTCCTCAAAAGGTTCTACAGCTGCACCATCGAGAGCATCCCGATTGGTTGCATCACTGCCTGGTATGGCAACTGCTCGGCCTCCGACCGCAAGGAACTAGAGGGTAGGGCTGGGCGATACGGCCAAATTCTCATATCCCGATATAGGTAATTTCATATCACAAAATAGCACATTCTGTAAATGCAATGAATAAATCATTTATAAAAAGTGACCACATGTAAAGGCTTATTTCTTATTACATTGAATTATACTCAACAAATAAAAAAGATACTTAATCAAATGAGTATTTCTCCTTTTATTTAGAACCTTTGCGCACATTTTCAATTAAGCAATGAATGTATAAAATACAAAAAGGTAAATAGAAAACACTTTAACTAGTTGCAAACACAATAAATGTAGGCCTAAAATATAGATTTGTAGGGGCTTGCCTGTTTTGAATGTTATTTTGGCATTAATGTGTGTCACATATCAATTTGCATTTGTTACCTTGGGTCAAGTGTTAGCGCCAACACACGAAACCCCCGTTTCTCGACTGTGTAAATTGGGGCCATGTCTTTGCAAATCTAAGTTGTAACAGCAGCTGTTCTCCTTCCGTCTTCGTGATTGTTTGCCATATGGTGTGCCGCGGGCAAAAGCCTCTTGCAACATTTGAGTCGGGGGTTTGTTTTGAGCACTGTACCTTTCTGGGTCTCATCCGTAGACTCTCTCCGTACTGTTTCACATGATTCTTGCGTAGGTGGTAAGAGGTTAGTGGTGTTTGAGCCGGTTGTCGGGACCGGCCTGCGGCATATTTAGCAGAGGACGGTTTCCTGGTCCGTGTCAGACTTTTCATACCCAAACCACGTCCATGCGACCGAAGTAGCACCTCTTTTAGGTACGACCTCCGTGTCTCCATGCTCTGCATCACATTCACTCTCCTCCGTATTGGTTTGTGTTGCAAATTTTGTAAGAAAGCAAGGCATCGACCAATTGACTAAATATATTGCCGTAAAGAGCGATTTGCGACAACAAAATAAACGATAGACTGTTTTCTATCGTCACACGACATATATCACCCAGCACTACTAGAGGCTAGTGCGAACGGCCCAGTACGTCACTGGGGCCAAGCTTCCTGCCATCCAGGACCTCTATACCAGGCAGTGTCAGAGGAAGGCCCTAAAAATGGTCAAAGACTCCAGTCACCCTAGTTGTAGATTGTTCTCTCTGCTACCTCACGGAAAGCGGTACCGGAGTGCAAAGTCTAGGTCCAAGAGGCTTCTAAACAGCTTCTACCCTCAAGCAATAAGACTCCTGAACATTTAATCAAATGGCCACCCAGACTATTTTCAAATGGCCACCCAGACTATTTTCAAATGGCCACCCAGACTATTTTCAAATGGCTACCCAGACTATTTTCAAATGGCTACCCAGACTATTTTCAAATGGCTACCCAGACTATTTTCAAATGGCTACCAAGACTATTTTTATTACTTTGTCAGCTAACATGATGAGTAGGCCTAACAAACAGCAAAAGGACTAGCCTATGTCAATTTACTATCCCCCATAGTACAAAAGTTGACCTATTCTATTCTTTGCAAGAAATTAATATTCAAAACAGTCTGGGACAGTTGTGGGATGCGATAGATCCCAAATTATTACCAAAACTAGCATCAAAAAAACCTTTAGCTTAAAATGTTGATGAAATAGCCAAACAGTTTCACATTATAAGCTCATAAATGAGCACATGGCAGTAGGCGTGAATGTTCCATTAGAGGAAAACACCATTATCAAAAGTCACCGCAAAACCAATTATAAAAATGTGCATTTGAATGGTGAAAATTATATTCCCCAAACTTTAAACTCATGTGCTGCTTATGTACGCAGGTTAGGCTCTACACCAATTATAAAGCGGATTAATTTGTTTCATTTTACATATACATGTGAAATTAGTTGATTTAGAATGGACCATTATCATGCACCTGTCTCGAAACAGGGGCAGCGGGGGAAGAAAATGTCATCTATGCACTTAAATAACGAAGACGCTTTTGCCGTGGTTCATTTTCATGCCAGCCAGGTAGGCTATTCTCCTGTTGAAAAGATTAACAATGTGCTTAATATTAGGAAGGTTGAGAAATACAGTAGACCTAGCCTATTGACAACTGATGGGATCCTCATTTTAGAGGCCTTCACTCTGTTCTCACGCAAAAGCATAGCCTATAGAAATGTTGCACAACATGAGCTCTCATTAAGTGTTTGATTAGATTTGCGATTACTTTTGCATTGATGACAGAATGATTAGAGGGACAATAGTGTGCTGAGTACCAGGCAGTTAGCAAGTTTGGTAGGCTACTAATGACCATCAGCAGCATCAGAGCTTGGCAAAGCCTAATTATCGTGATTAAACAGTCACGTGGAAATTGACTGCCTTTATGACCGCCGGTGTGGCGGTAATACAGTCACCACAACAGCCCTACAGACTGCACCAGGCAGGGGTCTCAGGAAGTCTTATGTTCTGTGTGGTTTCATATGGTGCCCATTCATTTAGTCTGTTCCTCAATGAAACATTGTGTGTCCTTCAGGTCAACCAGTGAATATAGAAATTGGAGTTGGTAATAAATAAATACAACTCCTGCAGGGACAGTGCCTCTGCATTTCTGGCCTGGGCATTCGGTGTATATCCTGACAGCCTATCATTTTCATCTGCCAAGGTAAGGTTCACCTCCTGTAGAGTAATGTACTTAGGGCAAGGAGTTTTTCCTGACCATGGGAAACTGGGCACGCACACCCAACCTCAAACATTTCCACTGCTTTACGGAGCAGAGCTGAAAATCTTGATAGGGGCCGAAGGAAGAAATACTTCCCATTTGTTTGTGTCTAAACCTCTTTAGGCCATTACCACAGCAGCCAGTAACATATTTCATCTCTTCTTTCCTCCATCCCATCTCTCTCTTTAATACAATAAATAGCTAAGGTAATAGAATCACGCACACTAAGCTACAGCTCTCTCTCCTCCTTATCCATCATTGGTGCAGTAAGGGAAAGTCCTCCCTGTTATCTCCTGTGGTTAACATGGTATTATCCCTAAATCACATCAAAATATCATGTGTTGCTCCCAGCTTTGTACCGGTACCGCGACAGCAAATATTAACACATTTTCCTAGATCGTATTGAATGTTTGATTATATGTCCGAGCTGGCACAGAGCTCAGATACTACTAATGACATAGATGGCCTCAGCTCTTAGACAGGCTCTGGGGACTGGGGTCTAGGATCAGGTTTCGAAACAAACCAAGGTTCTCTACCACAGCATCGTGACACAGAACTTTACCCAGATCTGCGCCACGTGCCATCTTTTCTCAATGTAATGAGGGCAACAACAATATGCGCACTATGCAGCTGTGACATTAACAATGGATATTAGAAATGATAAACTAGGTGGTCTGAGCCCCGAATGCCGATTGGCTCAAAGCTGTGGTATATCAGACCGTATACCACGGATATGACAACAAAAAACACACTTGTTTCTGTTCTAATTACGTTGGTAACTAGTTTATAATAGCAATAAGGCACCTCAGGGGTTTGTGGATAATGGCAAATATACCACGGCTAAGGGCTGTATCCAGGCACTCTGCGTTGCGTCCTGCAAAGGAACAGCCCTTTGCCATGGTATAATGGCCATATACCACATCCCCCTCGAGCCTTATTGCTTAATTATATTGCGCATCTGCAGCATTTGAAATAATTGCTACTTCAAGTGCAGCTTTTCTGCTTTATATATGTTAACCTGAGACTCAAGACAGATTCAGCAGCTGTCCCCATGCCCTTCTTATTGTCATGTAGTTAAATCACATTACAACAGGATAATGTGTTTGTAGAGGTTTGTTTGATTTTACTTTATTTAATGTTCTGCACCGGCAGTTCTGTTCATGGGCCATCTCTTTCATTCACAGAGGGAAACTGGCTGCTTCACAAACAAAAGCTGCATCAGCAGCACCCAGTTAAATACCCAGTCAAACAGGTCTTCCACCACAGTGTTTTGTAAGGATTCCTTTGGTACTAAAGTAAACGGCACACAGGTTGTAAAGCTGGTGATAACAATGCTGAGAAGTGGACCCTGCCATCCAAGGCAACTGCTGAGACAGTCACACACACAAAAACCATGGGTCCCCTTACACTACCGTTACTATCAAATTACACACAGAAAGATACAGTACTTGAATGAGCACATTCAGTGCAGTGACTGGAAAAATACTATTCAGCAATTGTGACAGAATAGTCAGACAGGTTCTTTAATGAATGGAGGTATCTGGAGAAACTGCTATTTGGGGACAATCCTTCAGTTTAGGCAGGAAACACCAGGGTTAGAAGAGAGCAGACCCAATCAGAGATCTTTATAGTTCTCCGTTATGCCTAAATTGTCCCCTCAGTCAGATCAGATGAAGGTTTGCAAGGCCTCCCTCCTGACACTGTCCATGACACATGCAACTCTGTAGTTAATGTATGTGTGTGTGTCCCACGCTGATAGCAAATTGACTACACAGAGGTAAACAAAGAATTAACCATTGAATCCAAATGCTCCATGTCAGGCCATTAAAGTTGAGATATGATAAAATGATAGTTCTATTGCTGTGTTGCACTGTGTGGTGCTTATGGTCTGACCTACAGTATGTCCACACTGACTGGGAGTAACCTTCCTGAAATCAAATGTATAGTTGTACTATAAAGACATGACCGTGTGTGTTTGGTCGGGTGTGAGTGATTTGACCTTCAGGAGTTAGTGCCTTGCTATATTTATGGGAAAATAATACATAGCATTAATTATTTTTCATTAATTAGTCTGAATTAATTGACTTGCGTGCAAAAGCCAATTAGGCCTAAATGTCCCTTTACCTTAAATCTCTTTTTTCCTCTTACATTTCCTTAAAACAGATCGTTAACTTCAGCAGCCAAGTTGCTGTCTAATAAAAAAAATAAAAAAAGACAGAAATGCCCATGAATCAAGAGGACACTCACTGATTTATACACCAAAATTACCTTACCCGAGCTCAACCTTTAAAATGAAAAACCCAAACAGTATTTTTGGGATCAGAACTGCTTAAGCAGTGGTTAGCAAGCAAACCGCAAGAGCAGGGAGATCATTTCAGAGTTATTCAAAATGGCTGACTTCACCCATCAACATGAGTTATCCCAGCACTGTGCTGCTCTATTGGCTTCTGGGAAGTAGCATCTCCTCTTGAGAACTGATACAGTTCTGAGAACTGCTCTGGGAACAGCAGAGACACTGGACTTGTTTATAAGAACTTCAGAAAAAGCTTGTGAGAATAATTGTGAGATGATAGTATGGGTACTTGGAGAATACTGCAAGATGAGATTGCGAGGTAATCTGGTAATTTAGGGCCACAAAAAGTCAGGAGCAGTGTGTGTGTGTGTGTGTGTGTGTGTTCGTTCAGGATCCTACTTTCTCAGGTGTTCATGCTCCTTCAGAAACAGTTCTGTTCTTCTGTTGTTCACTCCTGAGCCACTCTTGTATGTCCTGTTGGACAGAAAGAGAGAGAATGGGTTAAATTCATAGAATACTGTGCATATAAATTAGTCAGACAAACAACTCAAGATGACGTCACTGCTATGACCATCTGAAATATTTACTGACAAATTGACCCTGATTCATCTAAGGTATTAACAAAATTCAGCCACAGTTGTATTAAACACTTCATCATTGTGACCATTTGAAACAATCTGAATCAACCATCTGAATAAAGGTTAGTCTATGCAGCTACAGTCCAAGCAGACAGGCAGTGTGGTAAAAAGGACTACTTCATGTATAATAGGAGTACAGCAATGCTGAGGTGGTTGTTTAAAGAGCCAGCCTGGCCTGAATGGAAAACACGGAGGGTTTCCCCTGTTGTCAACATCACCAATGGGTAGGGTCATGCAGCTCGACCTCTCTCCCTACCACTACTGCTTGGGGGGGGGGGGGGGGGGGGGCAAAAGAGAGTAATTAGAGAGAAAAACAGCATGGGAAAAGTACAATGGAAATAGATGTGAAAAGATGGTAATGGAATGGTCCACATCTCAGAGGGATTGGCTCATCATTGCTACAGTAACAACCTTAGTGGTCCTGCTGGTCATTACGCTAACACTTGCTAGCATTGGCTCGTGAAACTACCTCTAACTTCCTCCATACTGGACACAAATGCTTAAAATGAGATCCAAAAGTACAACTGACTCTTTGGAATTAGATACCATTGCCAAAACCCCGAAGTGTCCCTTTAAGATGTCTGGAGCCATGTGTGTGCGGTATTGTTAACAGACAGAGAGAGCCCTCGTCTCCTGACCACTTAACCAGCCACATACACCCAGTCAGGTCTGTGAATGCAGATGGGTCTACTGCCACCTAGTGGGTAACAGGGGAATGTGCGCTGTATTTCCATATGCTTATATAACAATGTTTATAGTTACACAAGACAGACACCACTCAACCCCACATGTCAGGTTTTCTAGAACCATTTCAATGATAGTTAATTAAGTTTGAGCTGAATGGTAAAACATCACAAAATATGCAAAGACGCTATCAAAATCCCATCAGTTTTACAGGATTGGCTTTCACAAACCACACACTGTTATAAACTGGGTGGTTCGAGCCCTGAATGCTGATTGGCTGATAGCTGTGGTATAGCAGACAGTATACCATGGGTAAGACAACATTTTTTTACTGCTCTAATTACGTTGGTAACCAGTTTATAATAGCAATAAGACACCTTGGGGGTTTGTGGTATACGGCCAATATACCATGACTAAGAGCTGTATCCAGGCCTTCTGCATTGCGCATAAGAACAGCCCTTAGCCGTGGTATATTGGCCATATACCACACCCCCTCGGGCCTTATTGCTTAAAAATAAACTAGGGGGTCTTAACACGGAATGCTGATAGGCTGAGTGCCCTATACCATAGGGTTGAAAAAAAATACATTTTTACTGTTCTAATTATGTTGGTAACAAGTTTACGCTAGCAATAAGGCACCTCAGTGTTTTGTGGTATATGGCAATATACTACGGCTAATTCATTGTCATCACATAGCGTCATGCCTAAGAAGAGCCCTTAGCCGTGATATACTAGAAATATACCACACCTCCTCGTGCCTTATTGCTTAAGTCTTACACTGTTCGCCAAGTAGCCTATACAACGGCAGACTGTTGTTTAGGCCACTCACAGAGTGGATATGAGCACCCAGCAAACCATGCCGAAAGCTCCTTAGCACTACTCTCAAATCCCACTGCAGTGGCTGCTATAGGAAATGGATGCTGGACTAGCTATAGGCTGTAAGCCCATAAGCACTTTAGTGCTGCTCTCTTTCCTCTCCACTGACCTGGGGAAAGGAGAAGCAGGCATTGTTTCAATTCTTGATCCAGGAGGGGATGAATGCATAGAATTAGGAGTTAGAATAAGAAATGTAATTTAAATAGATCGAATGTCTCTGCTGTAACCAAGAAGCTTGATCTTGAAATCTAGCCACTTTGCTAGCAAGTTAGCAAACCAAATGCATAGCTGGAGCCCTGAGCTGGATATAATTCAAATTTGACACATCTTAGATTTCTTATTAGTTATAATTAACTTCTAGTTAAAAGCAGCGATGCATCCCCCATTTTGTTTTTATAGTATTGAAAATCCTAGTTTGTATTTCAAAATATACTGTTTATACCATATATCGGGGTCTCTCTCAAGCCTACTAGAGAGGGAACATCCATGGTGGATAATGTGTTATTATACAATGGGTGGGTCTAATCCTGAATGCTGATCAGTTAAAAGTGCATTCCAGACAGTTTCTATTCCACAAGCTACCACTGGCTAAATCTATGACGTTAAAATGCCTATTTACTCAGTTCCATCTGACTGCACAATCCACCGTCTCATCAGCCCAGGCAGGGAAGTAAACTTGATCACTATAAAAAAGCATTTAGACATGATCTCACATTTCTTTTAGACTAACATTTAGTTTAACAGTGGAGATTTGTATAAACCTTGTTGTCTGTCTCGCTGACATTTGCAACATAGAATTTGAGTATTGAAATAGAAACCATCTCCAACTGTCCCATAGTAATGAATGTGGCCGAAGTTGGGACAAGACAGACAAGCAGCATTTCTCAGCCTGCCAGTCAAAATCATGAATTTGCTGGCATCATTTTTATGGATATATACAAAGAAATATATTTTTAAAGTCTAACAAAATGAAGTGCAACGATTTTGCAGTGTTTCCAGCTTCAGTTTGAAGTTAGTGTTAGCTGTGTTGTTGGCTAGCTCCTCTGAACAACAGTGTCCTAACGAGAGAGCACTGTCTATGCCAGGCGAAATCATGGTTCATTAGCTCATTGTTATGGATGTATCCAAATAAATGTAACTAGAAAACAGCTTAAACAAATGCACCTACTGTTATTCTGTCTGCACTGTTTGACGTGACTAAGTTAGCCATAGTTGCCTAGCTAGCATTGTACAATAAATGGGTAGAAAGAACAAGAGAATACAACAGTTCTTTAACTAGAAGAGATGCTGAATTCTCCTTTATAGCAAGGTCAGCAAAAGTAGCAGAGTGAAGACAAACTCACTATAAGTTTATTTCATACTCTATAGTATCATGTATAGCTGTATCAGAGAAACTGAACTTGTGGACCTTGACAAAATGGACAACTTAAAGAATAGTGGTGAAGCATCCCAGTGGTGCCCTAACAGACTACCACCTCCCCCTGTCTCTCTCCATATCTATCCCTCTTCCTTCCCTCACTGTCTCAATTTCCCCATCTCTCAGGGTTTCCTGGAAATGGAAGCTCTGAGTCTCCGTATCTGCATGACTGCCTGCATCTCTTCTCCAGTGGTGCTGTGTGGGACCATGACTGCAGCTAGAACCACGAGCTGTCAGACCAGCCTAATGTCATCACTCCAGTCTAGTGCGCATGGCTCACTGCAGCGCTCTAGCGTCTAGACATCCATCCACCTCACTGCCCTCCCCACTCCCAGTAGGAGTTCCACCATGATGCCAACTCAATGCCTGATAGTATACAATACAATAGGGGCTGTTGTTAGCCTAGTGTTGTAGTGATTATTAGCACTGCTGTTAGCGTCAGTAGCTTGGCTATTAGTGTGTGTTCGTTCAGCGTTCGCACGCCACAAGACTAAAGCACGTGGGCTTTGAAAGCATTACAACACCAGTCTAAATCCTTGAGGAACAGCATGTATGTAGTTTGAGAAATGACAATGTGTACATTAATGCTGACAGTACATCATACACCATGTAGGCTACATGTATCAGAATGCACACAATAATTAAAAACAAAATGGTCCTTTGGGGACTTTATTTTTTTTTGAAAACCGTGATGACTCAGACAGGACTACCCCTAAAATAAAGCTCATATTTCCCATCACATTGTGTGGGTGGGCAGTAATGTCATCTTCCCAAGCTGAACAATTATAAATTCAGTCCACAGCCAACAGAACAGTGAAAGGTTCATTCCCAGGCACTATGATGTATGGTTAATGTGGAGCACATGGAAAACAGACATGAGTGCATGGAACAGTGACCACTGATGAATAAGGCCATCTGCACATAAAAGGAGGGTAGTTTGCCGTGTGTGTGTTTGCTCAATAGGAATCCTGCAGTGGTCTCGAGGTGCGACCTGCTGCATCTTAGATAGATCAATAAGCCATTAAAAACACAGACAAGAGTCATAGTCTGGTTGCCCAGCCCTCATTTACTACCAAGCCAATCAGTGGAGCACCTTCTCTCGCTCTCATTACAGAGGCCCATGGAGGTAGGGCGGGGCAGTAAACCATAAAAACGATATCGGTATCAGTGGCGGTCAGTGCCATTTGTGATGACAGAAGACCTTATTTTTTAAATCATGAGCATGGCCTTATTACTATTACAGCATGTTGGATGACTTTCACATTCCATTCACCCAGTTCAATGTAACATAACTAATTTGCTACAATCTAGCCTACGAATGAAAGTGTACAAGATGCTAGACAACGACACATTCAATACAGCCTTGCACACTCTTGCCTGCATCTAGCTTATCTAGGGTAGAATCATTAGTCCAACAGTTGCAAACGAGTTTCGCGTCAACATTTTTGAAAAAGATTTGTTGAAAACTGTTAAACTATTGTATTTCTCTTTGAGCCCACTACTCACCACATTTTATGCACTGCAGTGCTAGCTAACTGTAGCTTATGCTTTCAGTACTAGATTCATTCTCTGATCCTTTGATTGGATGGACGACGCTCGTCGGATGTGGCAGGGCTTGCAAACTATTAGACTACAAAAGGGAAGCACAGCTGCGAGCTGCCCAGTGACATGAGCCTAACAGACTAGCTAAATTACCTCTATGCTCACATCAGGGCAAGCAACTCTGAAGCATGCGTTAGAGCATTGGCTGTTCCGGACAACTGTGTGATCACGCTCTCCGCAGCCGATGTGAGTAAGATCTTTAAACAGGTCAACATCCACAAGGCCAGACGGATTACCAGGACGTGGACACCGAGCATGTGCTGGCCAACTGGCAAGTGTCTTCAATGACATTTTCAACCTGTTCCTGACGGAGTCTGTAATACCAACATGTTTCAAGCAGACCACCATAGTCCCTATGCCCAAGAACACTAAGGTAACCTGCCTAAATGACTATCGACCCATAGCACTCACATCTGTAGCCATGAAGTGCTTTGAAAGGCTGGACATGGCTCACAACAACATTACCCCAGAAACCCTAGACCCACTCCAATGTGCACAACTCCCCAACATATCCACAGATGATGCCATCTCTACTGCACTCCACACTGCCCTTTCCCACCTGGACAAAAGGAACACCTACGCGAGAACGCTATTCATTGACTACAGATTATTCACTACAGCATTAAACACCATTGTGCCCTCAAAGCTGATCACTAAGCTGAGGACCCTGTGACTAAAGTCCTCCCTCTGCAACTGGATCCTGGACTTCCTGACGGGCCAGGGTAGGTAACAACACATCTGTCATGCTGATCCTCAACACGTGGGCCCTTTAGGGTTGCGTGCTCAGTCTCCTCCTGCACTCCCTGTTCAACCTCCCCCTCAAGAGACTGAAAAGATTTGGCATGGGTCCTCAGATCCTCAAAAGGTTCTACAGCATAGCAACTGCTCGGCCTCTCGACCGCAAGGGCACTACAGAGGGTAGTACATATGGCCCAGTACAACACTTGGCCCCAAGCTTCCTGCCATCCAGGACCTCTATACCAGGCAGTGTCAGAGAAAGGCCCTAGAAATGGTCAAAGACTCCAGTCACCCTAGTCATAGACCGTTCTCTCTGCTACTACATGGTATGCTGTACCGGAGTGCCAAGTCTAGATCCAAAAGGCTTCTTAACAGCTTCTACCCCCAAGCCATAAGACTCCTGAACAGATGATCAAATGGCTACCCAGACTATTTGCAATGTACCCCCCCCCCTCTTTTACACTGCTGCTACTCTTATCTATGCATAGTCACTTTAACTCTACCTTCATATTACCTAAATTACCTCAACTAACCTGTGCCCACGCACATCGACTCTGCACTGGTACCCCCTGTATATAGCCTTGCTACTGTTATTTTACTGCTGCTCTTTAATTATTTTCCATTTACATATTTTACTTAACACTTAATTTTCTTAAAAGTGCATTGTTGGTTAAGGGCTTGTATGTAAGCATTTCACTGTAAGGTCTACACCTGTTGTATTCAGCGCATGTGACAAATACAATTGGATTTGCAGCAAGAGCTCTGATAGAACGTCCAACCTACAGACGTTGTCATAATTACTGTGTAAGTCTATGGAAGGGGGGGTGAGAACCAAGAGCCTCCTAGGTTTTTGTATGCAAGCCAACGTACCAAGAGGAGGACGGAAACTAGCTGCTCTCCGGCTACACCATGGTGCTACCCTACACAGTGCGGTTGAGGCTACTGTAGACATTCACTGCAAAACACAGTTTTAATCAATTATTTGGAATATATTTCTTATAGTTTTTTGGGGAATTCACTGAGGATGGTCCACCCCTACCTCCTCTAAGGAGCCTCCACTGATTGGTATTCATTCACAAACCCGTATGGATTTTTACTTTACAATCAAAAAAAGTTATTTTAAGCATTTGATTTTTAAAATATTAAATAATGACTGTGACTACTAGCATATTTAGAAGTTGTATTATTCAGAAATATCAAATACTGTAAAATAATTGAAAAACTACAGTAATATGATCATTTTGGCCATGTCGCCCAGTCCAACACGGAGGACATGATTCCTGAAGGTTTCACAGGTCTGAATAACATGGCTATATATAGGGAGTACCAGTAGTGTCGACGTGCAGGGGGTACGATGTAATTGAGGTAGCTATGTACATATAGGTTGGGGTAAAGTTACTAAGCAACAGCATAGATAATAGGCAGTAGCTGCAAATGTGGTGAGTATGAAAGTGCCTATAAAGAAAGGTTCAATGTATATATGCTTGTGTCATCCCACCCAAAGTGGGTGAAATGTCACTAAAACCTTTATTTTATATAAACTTCAGCATCTAAATAGTATATTTTGTTTTTACTGACATCGATTTGGAATTTGAGACAAATGAGGGAGTGTTCTTACATACAGATACATAATAAATCAATATAAATCATATGCTTTATCAATCACCCTTTTCAGTTTAAATAAAATCAACAACCTGTTGTTTCAAGTCAGTAAAACATTTTATGGTAAGAAAGGATCTATGGAGGGATGGCTGGAGGGAGAGATACTCACTCAATGTCTTTGCGGACGGACCCCAGCAAATCTTCTCTCTCCCGGATGGCAAGGAAGTTGGCTTTGGTTTTGTGGAATTCGTGAGTGTAGTCCTTGGGTACAGCAACAACAAACAGGAGTTAAGGGGATGCAAAACTATTAACCCCATGGGAGTTAAGTGACAATGTAAATGATGCATGCAGATCTCAAGTTAAAAGACTAAGAGATGAGAGACAAGGGGAGAGAAACAAAGAAAGAGGGAGAGAGAGAAAAAGGTAGAAAGAGTAAGAGACAGGCACAGACTTGCAAGATGTCTCTGTGTCTCTGGAGCGTGTGCATCAGGGCTGCGTTAAGGGACGTCACCCCCGGGGTGCTGGTGTACTCAGCCATCTTGTCATTTACACCTGTGAGCTGAGAGACACAGCACCATCAGTACACATACACACAATGTAAGATTCAACTATGTTGACATGCCTATGATAGTGAAGCTGAATACAATTATTTGGTGTTTAGTCTTACTTTGGCCAGAAGCTGTTCAATCTCCCCAGACATGGTCTCAAACATTCTGTCCTGCGTTGAGTTGTTGAGGAGGGGAGCAGTATCTGAGTTGCTATAGCACGGAGAGGAAGACAAGGAGGCCATTAGGACTCTCAATATGTGGGCTTGGTGGAGGTACTGTATCACCATATTTGAAACACCCATCAGTCCAATCAGATAGATGAACACCAAGAAAAAGCATGTTTAAAAGAGAATCTCCATTGAAAGTGCTTTATAGTCCAGGAAAAGGATTAATCTCTGTTTGGGAAACTGTCCCCGATGGTGTAGGCTAGGACCTAGAGGAAGGGGCTAGAAACTTGAATGGGACTGGGCACTCGTCTAAATGGAACTGGTTTTAGTCTTACCTGTCTCCTCGACGGCCATCTCTGGAGCTGCTGTAGCTTGTACACAGTTTACTGAAAGACACCAGCTTCAGGTCCAACTCATTCTCCAGCTGCCTGGCCTGCTTTCGCAAATCTGGAATGTGCAACACACACACACAGTTTGGAATTGAGAAACAGGGTTGGCATCAACAGTAATCTAAGCCTACAGAAAGACTAATCCACATAGCTAATGAGTCATATTAATAATATGTTGTCTTTTTCAGATAAACGTTAGTTAAATATCCAACTTTTTCTGAACATAAGTACCTTATTCAATTAGCCATCTATACAATAGTGGTAGGTAGTTAACGTCAGCTAAGTGGAGACAAAAAAAACAAACAATCAGGCAGCACTTCTCTAATCATCCTGCTGCTGTTGACAAAATAACTTGGCTGGCTAACCAACTAACGTTAGCACACAAACAGAATTTGGCTAACGTTGGCTGCACATATTGATAACTAAATAACTAGCTAGGTGAAATTGAAATCACAATTTAACTACCTACATTTTTATTTCGTTAGCTAGGGAACTATACAACGAATCTAAAACAGCTAGCTAGCTACAAGATATTTGAAGGTAACTCGCTAGGCTAACCAACATTAGCTAGCTGAGCTCGTGGACAGGCCACCCGACCCAACGGCGTGTAGATTTGCTCCAAATTTGACAACACTTTTGGCATGTAAACCCCGTTCAAATTTACCAAACATCGTTGCAAATGTATCAAATAGCTGTCTGGTTGTGCCAGTTTGCCACCTCACCTTCCCAGTAGTTGCTGCTTCCTCCTGCCATTTTTTGTTGTCCAACGTCATCAGCTGACGCACCGCCCACCTACAGGACATGGAACTTGAAAACTCCTACCACACTATAAATGCGTCTCCGGGTGCGGTTATCGAGTCAAGTGCGGCATCTTGGGAACAAACTGGTCAGCATCTTGGGAACAAAAAACGGTGTATATATAGCCCCGTAGACAGTAATTGATAGCGGAATGATTGTGTGAGAAAGACAGCTACAGACCACACCTGCCAGTAGAAGATATGTTGTCTTGAATGCCTTCTTTCAGATAAACTGTGTCCACAGAAGCAATGAGGAATGCTGTGAAACTGGTCCAATTCTCTCAACATTCCGATTCCCCTTCCCATAAAAATAAAATGGCAAATGCTTAGTAGTCTGCACACAAACAACAGCATTTTGACCTCAAAATCCAGTCTATTAAATTGGCTAAACCTAATCTGCAGTAACACATTTTTCACCTCACAGCAGCCACCATGCAAATTGTCTTCAAACAAAACATTAATTCATTGGTTGTCCCCTAATGGCAATGGTGGGTCAATAGAAAATGCTACAATTGCTACAATTCAGCTTTAACATTTTGCTGCTGAATGACATATACAGTATAATCTGGTTGATAAAAGATGAGAACAGTGTCAAAGCAACAAATTAGGACATAATTCATTTTCTTTCCATATTGTTTAATTCATCAATGTCTTGAAGTGTTCATGTTAGCATGTCTGTCATATCACCACATACAACGTAACAGGTTGGTGGTCTGTTATGAAATGTGTGTTGTAGTCAGGGTTAACATGAATTGCACTTATTTTTCTCATTCAAATAAATTTGGCAACAGTTCATTATCTACAATCAATTCAGTTTCATATAAAAAGAAACAAAAATATCCATTTACATCAAAACCCCAACATCCATTCAGATAACACTCTCCATCCCTCTCAAACACACAATGTAAAACAAATAGAAAAATAACTTACTTTCTCCCCCTAAGATTACCTGGCGTTGCTACAATATTGATTATGTGCAACTGAGATGATAGGAGTCAGACACCCCTGTAAACTAGTGGTCCTTCACCCTGCTCCTGGAAAACTAAAGCGTACAGGGTTTTGTTCCAGCCCAGCACTAACATAACTGATTCGACTAACCAGCTACTCAAAAAGACCTTGATGAGAGTAGAATTGGGAGGGTTAGTGTTGGACTGGAACAAAAGTCTGCACACCTTATACTCCTCATGACCAGGGTTGGTGACCACTATTGTAGAGGAAGATGCCCTCCTCTCTAAACACTCTCCCACAACTGCTGGATGGTTCTAGAGCAGACGTTCTGCACCTATTCAGTAATGTAGGGTTGACATCTAGCACAAGGATTTGATAGAATTATTATTTGTACAAGTAAATCATGAATGCATGAAAAAAAATACAAGTAAATTACAACAAAATATACATCTATATGTTGCAGCTGATTATTAAATCATGGCTAAGTAATTTGCCATCTTAAGGGTCATTTTGAGATATGAAACATGTGTAGAAAGAAAAAGCATAGATTCTCTTTCAAATGGAAAAACATTAAGAAAACCATCCATTTGTGATTTACAGTATTTGCATCAATTTCAAACTGCTTTCCCTGAACAATTAAATGGGGAATATTGTATTTGTATTTAACATACAGTGCTTGTAGTAAAATGCAGAGGGCCTTGTGCTGTATGTCCAAGAGGGCACATGAATAAGCAGAGGGCAATAGAAGTGAAAACACATGCAGCCTGTGAACCCAGCCCATTGTAAGTCTTCTGCTCTGAAAGAGTGCATCTCTTAAAATACTCCAGACCCCTGGATGAATCCTGGATGACTAATGTCTTCCATATCACCTGAGTATATGATGGATCACAGATCATAATCTGTACTAGACCATAATCTGGACAAGATTCTAGTATATCTAGTACCCACACCACCACGCTTCTGTACTGTAGCCCTAAAAGAGAGTGGCGTGTCTAACTCTACATCAGCCAAGGCACTGTGTTTAATGCTCCCTCTGAAAGACTGGCTAACTGGACTGTGACAACACGGACAAAAACCTTGAGAAACAGACATTTCTTTAATAATTTCAAATGACTGCAATTGGTATATTAATTGGTACTAGTTCCACGTTTAGGTATCAAATAAATATATGGACAGGTTGATGAGTGGCTAACTGCAAAAGTGTGCATGTGTGTGTTGCGTGCATGAAGAAATAAAAAGGTTGCCCAGCTCCACTAGACCTTTAGTGTGCATCTGTAAACAGAGCAAAGCAGGTGTTAATTTGGACGATTCGGCTTGGACACCAGCCATAGAGGACTGTTGTGGTCTCTGAAACAGCGCTCTCTGGTGGGCGGGAGGAGGACAGGCAAATGGAGAATCTTATAGGGACGGACAAGAACAAGCCCTCCCTGCTCCACCTCGTCCTCTCCAGTAGAGCAGAGCACCACAACGGCCAACTCAACAGTCACAGGGAGGGGCAGTAGTAGTAGCGTAATTCCACAGTAACAGGGTGAGACTCAGATTTTTCACTTTAAAATGTATTTCAAACAAAAACTATACAACTCTATGCACTCTAACTCTACTATAATTTCCACAGAACATAATACAAAAATGGAAACAGAATGATGGCCCCAACAGCACAAACTGTAATTCTGCTACTAAACTTTGTATCTGCACTGTTCTTCAAGTAAATGTGTCATTGTCAAATGTTCTATGGAAATGGTTAAAAGTAGTCCTTGTGCATCGAGTTTTACAGTGTGTTCCACTTTGCAATCATTGGTTTTTGTTTTAAAGTGTTAAATCGGAGTCTCAGCATCACTCTGTTAATGTGGAATTGCCCAGTACTAATAATAGGGTCGTATTCATTTGGGCACACTGTAGCAAAATGTTTTCGAACAACAAAGTAAAAACAAGCGTTTCTGTTTCCGTCTGTTTTAATCTGTTTGGTGCCTAATGAATAGGACCCAGGTTGGCCATGTATGTATGTCTATAGTATATATGTATGTGGGTCTCAGATTTTGTTGGCGTTGGCGTAGAGCGTGTCCTCATCGCTTTCGCTTTCATCCTGGAACTCGTTGGAGAGCAGGGACTTCTTGGAGCCCATGGAGGTAAGGCGAATCTCGTCCTCGTAATCGTCACGGTGCTGCCGCAGCCGGTGGAAACCATCCTTCTGCTGGTTGGATTTAGCAGAGCACACACACCAGATGATACAGGCTGTCACCACCAGGGCCGTCATGGAGGCCGCTGCAGGGAAGGAGATAAGAGAGACAAGCATATATAAACATGAGGCAGAGGCACAAAACAAACATATGTCCTAAAAACCTACAAAATGTAACTTATTCACCTTGTTTTACTCCCTACAATAATCCCCGGGCCGACTACATGAAAAATCTCTTGATATGCCCTTGAGCAAGACACTTAACCCTAATTGCTCTGGATAAGGGCATCTGCTAAAATTATATATATATATATATATTTTTTTTTTTATATATATTTTTTAACTTAAAATTTTTTATTTTATTTTGTACTTTTATTTAACTAGGCAAGTCAGTTAAGAACCAATAATTCGCTCTAAACTCTAGTCTACCTGCCGGATCCAATGACTAAAATGTTTTTTAAATTTTAATTCTCTGCAATCATCTGGCAAAATTACACAAAAGGTAACATCTCCAAAAAAACAGTTCTCCCCATGCTTACCTGCAGTAGCCACAACAAACTCTCGAGGCAGACCAAAAATGCGGTTGTCCATATCAAACTCTATGATGATGGAGCTGGCAGCCTCATATGACGACACAACCACCTCCTGCCGTTGTTGCTGGTAGCCATCAGCCACAGCCTCTATGTTGTGGTTCCCTGGTGCCAGAAGAGCATGGAAGTAGCCTCCCTCTGCAGTGAACACCCTCACACCTCCGTTCAACACTATCATGGCCCCCACGATGGGCTTCCCACTCTTATCCTTCACCATGCCACGCACACCTTTATGGACCTGAGAGAGAGACAGAAACACAGATTGAATGTAAAGTACACAGAACAAAAATTATGTAGCCTTGTCCAAGCCAGAACAGCCAATAGGGCAGGAGCCTATATCCTGTTACTGCAGCTTGATGTACAGAACAAGTATACCCCCTAAACAGGATGCTAGTCTATCGCAGGAAGATAATGTAATATTGTAATAGACTAAGTAATATTATGTTAATTTCATCTTCTGTGGCAATACCTGCACATGTATGCTATAAATGCATTCAATAATGTATTGAACAAACGCGTTTGATTAGTAACCAATTGGAGCTCCGAAATGCATTAATTATTATTATCAAACACACTCAATAACTCATCAAAGCATTTGTAAACTTAATGAATGCATTTGTATTACATGACCCCAGGTCAGAGGTCAAGGGTATTACTGACCTCCACCAGCATGCTGAGCAGTGCCTTCCTATTCTCAGCCCACAGCGTGGCCAGCTGTTTGGCCGGGGGAAACAGACAGCAGCCTGTATACACCGTGATCTCTGGACAGTGGCCAAAGTCCACACTGAAGTCCTAAAATGAAAGGATAGGACAGGACAGACACATCAGAATAGCCATATTGACGACCAGTAAAGCTTAGTCCAGAATGGCTACTGTACTTTAAAATCAAACAATGGATCAGGCTCTAACACAGTTGGTTGAAGTTAAATACAGACTTAGCAGTGGAAGTTGTGTTGTTCCAGGACTCAACAAGCAGATGTCTCTTTGGGCCGGGTGACAGAACAACCTTTCTCTTGTGAGAGATATGGCATTAGATAGCATTAGGAAGTAGGGTATGAAACATACCTTCATACTGCCCATGTGACTTTGTCTCTCTGCTGCCCTGAGTACTCCATCTGGGATGTTACCCACTGGGGAGAGAGGAGAAGAGAAGGATGAAACATATGAGTCAATAGATGTATATAAGCAATCTTCTCCAATTCACCACTTGGAATGCAGTCTTTAGGTCACAGTGGTCTATTTGTGGTGCTGTTGGTACATACTAGGGCCATTGCTTGGACATCCCGTATCCCCCAGGTGCATCTTGGGATGGTTGCTGGCATACACATTGGCCAAGTACTTCAGAGTTTCCTCATTTTCAACTGAAAGAAAGTACACTATTAGTTAACTATTTGATAGATTTCTAGTATTCTATATTTGGAGCCTTCTATATGTTCCTACCTGGCTGTACAGGCTTGTCGTAGGGGTAAGTAGCCAACAGGGAGCCTCCATCCAGGGCTACAGAGAGTGTGAAGCCCCTCTCTAAGATCAGGTCCATCACTGCCCTGGTCTCTGGCTGAGCCTCCACCACCCGCTGGGAGGCGTTACCTACAACAGCAGCACACACAGCAGCACACACAGACAGGACACCATCAAACATGTAAGGGCATGCAAGTACACACACAACACAAACATCTCCGTCTATACACCAACCACAGCAGGTACTGACCAAAGAAGTCCGTGTCCAGATCTTTCCCGTGTGTGTTGGTCATGCCCACAGTAGAGGTGCACTGTTTCTCTCTGGCCAGCTCTCGTCCATCTGGGTTGATGGAGGGAAGGATGACGATCCGCGTCTCGTTAATCAACTGTGGAGAGAAGAGGGAGAGGGATAAAGAGGAATGAGGGGTAGAACAACAGGACATCAGTTATATTTAAAGGGAGCTTTTTTATTTTAGAGCATTAAACTTTTTTGCAAGTTCTTTCCTTTTTAAAGCGTGGTCGATAAAAATATCAAAATTGTATGAATATTTAGTAATTTTAAGGCAACACAACTGTGCAAGGGTGTGAATAATTTCACTAGGCACTATAGTTATGATTGGTGTAGTAAAAACATCAGATAAATCATCTCACCCTGGTGATGGTGGGGTTCTTGTCGTAGTTGATGCAGAGGAAGGCAGCGAACTCCAGCAGGAGCTCTGTGCCAACGGGGGCGTTGCCATGGATACCTCCCACCAAGCGTATCTTGGGCTTGGCCGTTTCAGGCTCGTCTGGTTTGTTGGAAATCTCCAAGGCCCAGATGGTCCTGTACTCCACACTCTGGCCCAAACTAGACAGAAGAATGCATGTTATTATCAATTCCACTGTAGATTATTACCTAGCAGACTCTTCTGCAATGACACGTAGACTCCAACCATTTGGAGGAGAGGTTTTGAGGTTAGCCATTAGGGGTACAGGTGGGCAGGTAGCCTACCGGTTAGAGTGTTGGGCCAGTAACCGAAAGGTCGCTGGTTCGAATACCCATGCCGACAAGGTGAATCTGTCGATGTGCCCTTGAGCAAGGCACTTAACCCTAATTTGTTCCTTGGGCACCTTACAACCATGGCAGACCTTGTAAAACAACACATTTCACTACACCTATCTGGTGTATGTGATAATACATATATGTTTTTGCATGACAAGCTAAATTATTTTGATTAAGGGCAGTTACACTAGGGGTTAGAGGTCAGGGTTAACCTGTGCAGAGAGGTGACATTTGATGACGAGGTCAGAGGTCATAACTCGGGCCAGCCTACCTTTGCAGGGAGGTCCTCTTAGGGAAATTAAGGTCTAGATGTTAGACATCAGGTTAGGGTTTAGAGGTCATAACTCAGGCCTACCTATGCAGGGAGGTGATCTTGGGGAAGTTGAGCGTCAAACCCCTCAGGAACTCTGACAGCTCTTTGTAGCGTCTGTATCTGAAGCTGCTGTCTGTGATGGTACTCTGAACCAGCTGCTCCAGCCCCTGGCCCAGAGACAGGTCCTTAATGAAGCTCTGGAACACCACCTCTGCAGGGTCCTGGGTGGCTCCAGGATCCTTGGGGGCCTGGCCATTGGGCTCCAAACGCACCCGCGTCAGCCGGAAGTCTACCAGCTCCACCCCCTCCTCTGGCACTGTCGCGTAGATCTTTACTGAGTTGTACCTGAGAAGAAGGGGAGGGAGGGTTAGGGCATAGAAGGTTGTTCATTCTAGTTCTGTTTCTATGGGTTAGGGTGGGGTTAACCCTCTAATTGATCTCAGTTACTTCTACGGTCTCTCACCCCCGTGCAGAGGCGGTGAGGTGATACGTCCCAGGGACCAGAAGTCTCCAGTAGTCTCCAGCTAGGTTGGTTGTGATTGGATGATCGATCTCCTCCACCATGATGGTGGCATTAGGGATGCCTGTACCATCTTTAATATCTATCACCATGCCCTTTACTCCTCTGTGGACCTGCAGAGGGACACACACACACACACAGAGGATGAATACCTAAAATTCAAGTTGGTGCATTTGAGACAAAGTAAATGGGCAAAGGGAAAGAGAGAAATTATACATTTACATGTCCTTTTTTTTGAGAGAGAGAGATGAATAAATGAGCGAATGATAGCATAGTGAAGGGCAGTATGTAAATATGCTGACCTGGTGGATGTACTGCAGTAAGGCTCTGTGGTTCTGGTCCCAGTACAAAGGCAGGTGCTGGGCCTTAGGGTACTTCACACAGCCCAACTCTATGGTCACCTCAAAACAGTTAGTGTTCAGGTAGTTCCAGTCCTGCATCCCACCTGGCGAGAGAATACAAAGAGAAGTCAGATAGACACATTGTTCCTCTTAGTGTGTGTATTGGCATGGGAAGGAACGTACCGGCAACATTGTACCAGTTGGCGCCGTTGGTGATGCCGTCCTCAAAGAACTCCGAAGGGTAAAGGTCCTCACAAGGGTGTCCTTTGTGCATCAGAGCATTTTCCTACACACACACACACACACACACACACACACACACACACACACACACACACACACACACACACACACACACACACACACACACACACACACACACACACACACACACACACACACACACACACACACACACACACACACACACACACACACACACACAAAAGGGAAAAGGTGACAACGCAATACAAACAGCAGAATTGAAACAGTAAACTTATCAACAACTGTCCAATGTTTTTATTAACTTAATAAACAACTTCACAACTGCTTGAATATATTTAGTAAATGGGGTGATATAAGGATCCAAATTGTGTGTTGAAGTCCACTGACCTGAGAGTAGGATCTGGCCACCTGTTTAAAGACCTTGTCATCAGGACACTTGCTGTACTCCGTACGCCCCTGCTTGTCATCATCATATGGGTAATTGACCACCAATGACCCTGTAGTGGGCAGAGAGGAATTACCCAATGAGAATACAATATAATTTTTTTTATAAACATTGAAAAATGGGGAGCTTAGGGCTTACCTCCATGTAGGTTGGCTGAGAGTACAAAGGGATAACTCTTGAGCCAGTTCATCACAGCGATGGTCTCTGGCTGCCTGGGTTCAGTGATTGTAGTAAACTGGTCCGGGAAGTTACGGTTCAGGTCAAAGTTGTTACTGTTGTTGCGTCCCGTGTACCCTCTGACATCACCTGCAAGAGCAAAAGAACAACAAAATCTTAGCTAGCAAGCTAGACAAGCAGTCATCATCGTGAATCAAGTCGACAATCTACTGGCAAATTATTTTCAATCCTTATGAAGAGAAATTATAGACTAAATATATCGGTGCTCAATTGAACATCAACATTACACGACAAGTTGGAAATCGAAAATTCAACAATGACTGGTTTGGAATGAATCAGTGGCTAACTGCAAGCGTTGCAAAGCAATCACTAGCCTGCTAGTCAGTGTGTGGTCCAAGTCTGGGTTTAAGGGTCTCTTTTCCAAGTTTAAAAGGATAAACATTCACATGCAACACCACGGGCCAGAGAAGGTTGAAAACATTGGCCATGCTGTCAATCCAGCATGACTTCTGCCGCGTTCAAGACAACTGGGAACTCTGGGGGAGAAAAAAACAAGCACCGACTGCGAAAATACCTTTTGGTCATCCAACTCAGAATTCCAAGTCGTGAACTCGGGCCTCTTAATAATTAGGTCCCTTTCCACCTCGTAACTTAGGACTACTGTTGTGACTTGGTGGTGTACATGTAGTTTATAACCTGTGTTAGAGAAATGTAGTCATTGAATATTGTAAGAGCTTTCATTGTCTGCTTATATGCCCCCTTTATTTATCCTATGGTTCTGACTTGTTGTACAGGGAGAGCGCTGTAAGAATGGCCCATGTTCTAAATTCTGTCATTTTATATTTCAAAAGTGCTGAACAAATGGTTAGATTGACTATGTCCATCCTAGCTCACTCATTAATGTGATAATTTAAATTACAGATTGCCTCTTATCCACTCGTCGTCCCCTTATGTCATAGCTTGTACATATCAATTGTCAGTAGAAACAGCATTTGTTTAAGCAAGTCAGCCATAGGTTTTTTCAAAAGTCAGTAAATTAGGCTGAATGAACTGTTTTGCTGCCAGACAAGGCTCCGCTGTAGCAGTGGTAAGGATTCACTCAAAGGTGCTGAAAAGAAAGCTCTGCTGTTGGGACAGCTTTATGTCTGACACTTGTTTTTGTTTACAGCCAGACAGTAACTTAGGCCAAGTGTTCCCAAACATTTTCACTCAGGCCCCCTTTCCAGCACTTGGGAACATCCTGCCTATACATTTTGCCTTGTCTAATGTGTATTCCTGTGATATTTGAGTGACTCAAGCATTACAACTGTTGGGTTCGACATTTTGAACATTGAGATATTAAATAAATTATCGAGAAAGAAGCATAGAATCAAAGGAGAAAGTGAAGGGTTCTCTGTGGAATGTGTTGGGGGATGGGAGCAGAGCATTGTGTTGATATAGGGAAGACAGATGGATATCTGTGGATCAGGAGGTGAGGGGTAAGGTCAGTTCCCCTTAAGGGAGTAATCAGGATTAGTATCTGGTTACCTTCTTTCTCTTGGGCATAAACTAAGGATTGGAGAGAAGGGGTGTCTTATGTAGGATGTATATAACCAATGGAGAGAAATGTTTTGCTGTCTGATTACAGCTGTACAGAACCTTTGGGAAGAATTAAACTTGGTTAAAGCTTCTCTAGTGTCCGTGGGTTTTTTACTCTGAAAAATAAAACACTAACACAACAAATCTATGGGCTAAAAAAACCTAGCTAAAAAACTGACATGGGCTAGTTGATCAACTGGACATTTCTTCCAAATTATAAATAGCTCTCTAAGGTATGCAATGACTGACATGAGAAGAGGCAAACTGATGATGCACTTCCCAATTTCTAAATTGCTCCTTGTGCGGATACTATTACAACTTTCAAGAGTACGTTGAAAGCCGGACTGAGATCCTTCAAAAATAAAATAAAACAAATATATATATTATTTTTATTGGGGGGGGGGGGACCACTGACTTTATGCTACTGGTAATCATGTTTAATGTCTTAATTTAGGGGTACACTGTATTTTTATTGTGGACAGGCAACATCTTTCACAAATAGACCCCACACACACATTCCTCTCTTACCCTCCCTGGCGATCTCATAACCATCTGGGTTCATGGAAGGCATGATGTGTATCCGGGTCGTGTTGACCAGCTGGGTGACCTCAGGATCGCTGCCATAGTTATGACACAGGTACTCAATGAGGTTGAGGAGCAACTCGCGTCCCACCACCTCGTTTCCATGCATGTTAGCTATATACTTGAACTCTGGTTCACCTAAAGGGGAGAAAATAGTGGGAAAATACATTTGTTAAAGTGTTAGCGCTATTAAAGGAGAAGTAGAGCAGAGTTGGCTGGGAGAGAATGAGGGTGGAAGTCTCCTGAACAAATTCACACTCAATTAAACTAAAGCACACCATTCATTTGAAAACCCTCCTTATCCTTGCACTGTACTTTCTAGGCCACCCACTATTGAAAAAATACAATGCTGTAATGGGCCTGCAGATAAGAGTGAGTACCCCCACATTCAAAAGGATATGAAGATACGAGATCATTGAGCTGAAGCAATAATATCAGGATCTTTTACAGGAAAAACTGCTATTTGTTTTAGACTATGAATTTCTGTGTATGAACACAATCCAGTTACTCTAAGAAGTTAGATCAACATAAACCACAGCCGTAGATTGAAGGCATTGCTTTAGAGTTAATGGTCTCTTCTGGAGCTCCAGTGTCACCAAAACACATCCATACCTGGCTCGTGGACGGTGGGGTTGTCTGATATCACCATGACGTAGAGCTCACGGTCCTCTGCGGACTTCCCAATGGAGTAGAGATGAGCGATGGAATGGAACCTGTTGCTGTACCTGTTGTGTTAAAAGAACAAGGCTTTTTCACATTTTATTAAAAGCTCTCACATCTTAACATTACTTGCTAGCATAACATTTGAAATGCTTAATTACAAAGGCAAGCCTATAAAGCAAACATAACAGTACATGCGCAGGAACAGCTCCATGTCATTGTAATGGTGGTGGCGGAAGTCCTGTGGTTGGATGGGCTGGTGTTCAGGCTGGGCTGGGGGCCAAGCCTCCTGGGGAGTGGAGCTCTCGTTGGCCCCAGAGGTCCCCATCTCAGAGGTGGTGCTGGAGGTTTCGATGGTGGTGGAGTCAGGGGTTGTGGTAGGGACAGAGGTTGTGGTAGGGACAGTGGTAGTGGTAAAGGGTACGGTTATGCCACCTGTGGGTTCATTTCCCAGGGGTGCCAGGGTGAAGTTGAGCTCGGTGGCCTTGCCCTCCACCACTTGAACCCCAACTACTGTCATGGGCATGTACCTATGAAGACAGAAATATTGAATATGTGTATTTTGTTGCAGTTGAAATAAAACATATTATAAATGCAAAAGAACGAAGTAAAAACCCTGTGCACAGCAGTGTGTCTAAATCCAGGTGATATCTTTTAAATGTATTTCACCAGGACGTTTCAGGTATAATGGGAAAGTACCAGAACAGGGAAATATCTTAGAGGAAATTAAGCTCTAAGATGGTGTTTACTTACATGAAGTAAATGCACATGCACTAATCAGTTCAAAGGAAAACAGACAGGAACTAAAAATCAGGAGTAGAGTATGCTTCTTTTGTTAAAGACTTTATTTTCTGTACCCTGTGCCTGCAAGTTAGTATAGCGGCAGGAGAGGAGTTCATTCCTCCAGCAGTACTCACCCTGTGGCTATAGCTGAGACATTGTATGTCCCAGGAAGCAGCAAGCGGTAGAAGTCACCAAACTTGGCCGTGGCCAGGTTATGGTTGATGCCTGCCACCACAATGCTGACATCAGGCAGAGCTGTCCCATTGGCAGCCTCATTCACATAGCCTCGAACTCCAATGTGAACCTGGGAGATCAACAGGATAACGTCAGAAGAGATCGCAAACACTGTTTCTATTGCCTCAGTAGCTGGGAACAAATGAAGCTCAAATAACTGAAGTGCTGCCTAGAAGTAAGTAACTACTGCAAATAGATGTCAAGATGGAACAATCTCTTAAATTCAAATAAATAAATAGATTGAGTACAGTAGTAAGAACCAGAGAGTAGTTAGGAAAACTACAGCTAGTCATATGTGCAATGAAAGTGTGTGTGTGATAGTTTAAAAGTTTGAGTGTGACACTGTGTCTTGTGAAAGCCAACCTGCTCCAGGTAGGCAATGAGTGACTCCCTGTTATAGTCCCACTCTTTCTTTAACTCGGAGGCCGGTGGAAATTTACAGCAGCTCAGTTCCATGGTGATCTCCAGGCAGTTTCCATTCAGGTAGTTATAGTCCTGCATGCCTCCTGAACAGGGATGACAAATTGTACCTTATGTCAAAATGTTTTCCTGCAAACATTTCAAGATCTCTCTGCTTGAAAACCACTCACGAGGACATCAGTATTAATTTTAGAGGCACAACCTAAAGAAAGTGGACAAGCATACAAAATAAACTGTCAAAAGAAAGTGTGTTGACTTCTGCTGAGGTCATGAAAGCAACAGCATGAACACAGGCCTAATGCTTTGAGTCAGGAACATCCTTAAATCTACACCAAACCCAGGATGTAGGCTAAAGGTGTTATCAATGCAAAGTGCCTCTGGCAGAGCAGAGTAGGCTGTGCCAAGACACCAGCCTTTCCTCCAGTCCAGGGCTGCCTGGTGGAGGACTGTGTTTGCTGTGGCCTGGTGCCACCTGCCACTCAGGCAACATTCCCAGGTTGTTTTCAGCACAAAGCCTGACAGCAGGCAGGCAGGCAGTAGGCCTCGGGAAGGTTGCCATGACTGGGTTTGACCGGCAGCATTTTAATTGATCAGACCCATATGTATTCGGTGCTTAATCTGACTAGGGCGTCCATCCATGGTGCTCAGAAAGACAGAAATCAACCAGTGTAATCCATGTTGAAAGAACATGCAAGACGAGGATGCAACGATGCGTGGTCCTTATTGAAATAGAATGTCCACTTTGAAGATGTTAGAATAAACTGCCCACAGGTACTTTTCCTCTGCCAACAAGCCAAGCAAGGAACAGCTAGACACTAGCCTGTCAATATACCATAGTCCCCATAGAAGAAACGTTTACCCAGACCTATTCTATTGGTCAGCTTGTCAATAAAAAAAATAGCCTATTCCAAACAGACTCTGGGACAACAGATACCAAATTCATACAACCAGTAGGCATAAACAACATTAAAAAGTAATGAGTCTGATGCAACAGATCAGAACGTTTAACTTAAAATATTGATAAACTATTATTTCTTCAGATTATAAACGCAGCAACGTGCACAAGACAGTAGGCTAAGTGTAAATATTTGTTCCATAACGCAATTAGCAGGAAAATTGTCAAAAGCACAGCGCACATGCTAGCAGTTTCATGTGACAGAGATTAAAATATTATTTAAAAATTTAGAAAGAGGGGAGATCTAATATGCCACAACTAGCATGGGTCGCTAATATGACTAGGATTGAGCATTTAACTACTGGATAATGAAAGAAATTTGATATAAAATAATTTGTATGATTTCAAAATGCATACTGCTCATTGCAAAGTGGTGTGTGACGTGCTGTTTGAGACGTTGTAGTAGCAGCTCGTGCTGTCTGACAGATTTTACACTCAAAGGTTTTGTATCTCTCCATGCTTTACACGTGTGATAAATAAGATGCATAACACGTGTGATAAATAAGATGCATAACAAACGCACACGCCAATGTAATTCCACTAAATTATGCAAAGTAACCTATAGACTATAGACCGATAAGCATTTTGTAAATGTTATTAAAATCATCCAAAAGCTGGATATTACCAGCTAACGGAAATCCTGAACCCAATAGAAGTAGGATACTCAACCCTCTTCCTCATTCACACAAACAAGGCCACCTCACTCTGTCATCCTTAAACAGACACAATCCAGGGTACAAATGCACACACCCACACACTAATTCACAGGAGACAAACAGCACAAACAATGCCAATGCAATGCTTTCATCTGAATGTGTGAGGCCTACCAGCCTCAGGTTAGAAATGCTGCTGTGTGCATATGATATTAGACAGCATGATGTGGGCAAGATACAACACAGCAGATTCAGCATTTACATAATCAAATGACACACACAGCAGAGACAGCTAACGTGACTGCTTGTGATTTAGCCAACTACAGGATGTGGCCCTAATACAGGAATCTTCAGAAGCTATTTGACACAGAGAGGGAAAGGAAGGGAACAGGAGGAGGAGAAACAGGGGGAGAGGAAGTGAGTGTCCATCCAACCATCAGTAGTTTGTGACTAATAATTTACCAGGGACTAGTTAATAAAAAAGTAATATCCAGAATGGCGGCTGTTTAATCCACACACATCAGGGTTGAATGTGTGTGTGTTAGGCAACTTCTCATTGAGAGGAAAGGTATCAGAAAGCACAGAGTAAGCCCTTACTAACACCATACTGAGTCAGCCCAGGACAAGCTAGAATACAAGACAGAGTGGTACACAGAGTGGTACAGCTGTTGAACATCCTCTCAAATGGCTGCATCACTGTGACTGCCTGGCCTGCAGATTCATTCTGGGTACTGTGGTTTTGGTTGACTGGTAAACTGTTGTAAAATGGCACAGTAAGAAATGGCAGCAGTTTTACGGGCGCCCAACCAATTGTGCTATCCAGAGCTTCTGGATATCAGGACAGCGATCACTCACAAGACGCACAAGACATTCTCCAAACACCCCACAGGGCCGACATCCCCATTATTTGCAAGAGGAAGCGACGCAGGTACAGAGGACAAAGAGCCGGATGCCTGGTCAGGACCCGGCGAGGGCGACTGGGAAAGCTGCCGTTACAGTCAATACTACTCGCCAACGTAGCGGGATATACGCTGCATATTTGTAAACATCAGCTGGTGCAGGAAATCTAAGGAAGTCTCTAGATTTTGCTCACCTGAAGTAGAGTATATTGTGCTAAATTGCAGGTCACACTATTTGCCTAGAGTTTTCAGCCATACTTTTCGTGGCTGTTTATTTACCACCACAGACAGATACTGGCACTAAGACCACACTCAGTCAGCTGTATAAGGAAATAAGCAAACAGGAAACCACTCACCCAGAGGCGGCCTCTGTTTGCTTATTTCCTTATACAGCTGACCGAGTGCAGTCTTAGTGCAAGTATCGGTCTGTGGTGGTAAATAAACAGCCACAAAAAGTACGTCCCCACAGTGACTGTACATACATACCCCAACCATAAGCCATGGATTACAGGCAACATTCGCACTGAGCTAAAGGGTAGAGCTGCCGCTTTCAAGGTGCGGGACTCTAACCCGGAAGCTTACAAGAAATCCTGCTATGCCCTGCGACGAACCATCAAACAGGCAAAGCGTCCATACGGGGCTAAGATTGAATGATACTACACCGGCTCCGACGCTCGTCTTATGTGGCAGGGCAAACTATTACAGACTGCAAAGGGAAGCACAGCCGCGAGCCGCCCAGTGACACGAGTCTACCAGACAAGCTATATAACTTCTATGCTCGCTTCGAGGCAAGCAACACTGAGGCATGTATGAGAGTATCAGCTGTTCCGGACGACTGTGTGATCACGCTCTCTGTAACCGACGTGAGTAAGACCTTTAAACAAGTCAACATACACAAGGCTGCGGGGCCAGACAGATTACCACCACGTGTGCTCTGGGCATGTGCTGACCAACTGGCAGGTTTCTTCACTAACATTTTCAACATGTCCCTGATTGAGTATGTAATACCAACATGTCTCAAGCAGACCATCATAGTCCCTGTGCCCAAGAACACAAAGGCAACCTGCCTAAATGACTACAGACCTGTAGATCTCACATCTGTAGCCATGAAGTGCTTTGAAAGGTTGGTAATGGCTCACATCAACACCATTATCCCAGAAACCATAGACCCACTCCAATTTGCATACCACTCAAACAGATCCACAGATGATGCAATCTCTATTGCACTCCACACTGCCCTTTCCCACCTGGACAAAAGGAACACTTATGTGAGAATGCTATTCATTGACTACAGCTCAGCATTCAACACCATAGTACCCTCAATGCTCATCACTAGGCTAAGGATCCTGAGACTAAACACCTCCCTCTACAACTGGATCCTGGACTTCCTGACGGGCCGCCCCCAGGTGGTGAGGGTAGGTAGCAACACAAATAATCGGTTCCCTCTGCCACGCTGATCCTCAACACTGGAGCTCCACAGGGGTGCGTGCTCAGTCCCCTCCTGTACTCCCTGTTCCCCCACAACTGTATGGCCAGGCATGACTCCAACACCATCATTATGTTTGCAGACGACACAGCAGTGGTAGGCTTGATCACCGACAACGACGAGACAGCCTATAGGGAGGAGGTCAGAGACCTGGCCGGGTGGTGCCAGAATAACAACCTATCCCTCAACGTAACCAAGACTAAGGAGATGATTGTGGACTACAGGAAAAGGAGGACTGAGCACACCCCCATTCTCGTCAACGGGGCTGTAGTGGAGCAGGTTGAGAGCTTCAAGTTCCTTGCTGTCCACATCAACAACAAACTAGAATGGTCCAAACACACCAAGACAGTCGTGAAGAGGGCACGACAAAGCTTATTCCCCCTCAGGAAACTAAAAAGATTTGGCATGGGTCCTGAGATCCTCAAAAGGTTCTACAGCTGCAACATCGAAAGCATCCTGAGTGGTTGCATCACTGCCTGGTACGGTAATTGCTCTGCCTCCGACTGACAAAAAGGCACTACAGAGGGTAGTACGTACGGCCCAGTACATCACTGGGGCTAAGCTGCCTGCCATCCATGACCTCTACACCAGGTGGTGTCTGAGGAAGCCCCTAAAAACTGTCAAAGACACCAGCAACCCCAGTCGTAGACTGTTGTCTCTACTACCGCATGGCAAGCGGGACCGGAGTGCCAAGTCTAGGACAAAAAGGCTTCTCAACAGTTTTTACTCCCAAGCCATAAGACTCCTGAACAGATAATCAAATGGCTACCTGGACTATTTGCATTGTGTGCCCCCCCAACCCCTCTTTTTACGCTGCTGCTACTCTTTGTTTATCATATATGCATAGTAATTTTATTTATGTACATACTACCTCAATTGGGCCGACCAACCAGTGCCCCCGCACAGTGGCTAACCGGGCTATCTGCATTGTGTCCCGCCACGCACCAACCCCTCTTTTAAGCTACTGCTTCTCTCTGTTCATCATATATGCATAGTCACTTTAACCATAACTACATGTACATACTACCTCAATCAGCCTGACTAACCGGTGTCTGTATGTAGCCTCGCTACTTCTATTGCCTCACTACTGTATATAGCCTGTCTTTTTACTGTTGTTTTATTTCTTTACTTACCCATTGTTCACCTAACACCCTTTTTTGAACTATTGGTTAGAGCCTGTAAGTAAACATTTCACTTTAAGGTCCACACCTGTTGTATTCGGCGCACATGACAAATAAATTTTGATTTGAAGAGTTTAGATATAAAACCACAAGACAGTTGTTTGGTGTTGGGTCCCCCAAGGGACCCAACATGCAAGGAAAACATTCCCCATGCCATAACACCACTGCCACCAGCCTGTACCATTGACACCTGGCAGGATGAAGCCATGGACTCCCTCTCCCGGCTCTTACACCTACCCATGAGCCCCCTCTTTTTCCATTTACTGTAATCAGCATCCTCATCCACTGAGCACCGACCAACACGGAAGGCC
The DNA here is from genome assembly GCF_021184085.1 of Oncorhynchus gorbuscha. NCBI lineage: Eukaryota > Metazoa > Chordata > Actinopteri > Salmoniformes > Salmonidae > Oncorhynchus > Oncorhynchus gorbuscha. The sequence goes on along the minus strand of NC_060191.1, from coordinate 48,270,844 downwards.
ATGGACATTGAAATGTAGTTTAAATTTAGTCAGTCTGCCCTGGCCTTGATTTCAACGTCCACAGACATTGTTTTTTGGTCTGGTCCCAACCAGCCTTGATTTAAAATGTCCACAGACATTGTTTTTTGGTCTGGTCCCAACCAGCCTTGATTTAAAATATGCACAGACGTCTAAACCAGCCTTAATTTGGCCCAAACATATAATTCCATTTGGTCCGGACCAAATCTGAACTAATCATAGATGTCCATGTTTCACAAGTTTGGACGGAACAGTACAGTACAGTGGAGCACAGTACAGTACAGAGCGGTCGAGTATAGTTCAGTACATTCCTGTACTGTACAGTAGAGGAGTACAGTACACAGTTGAGCACACTAGAGTACACTATAATGTTCTGAAGTATACTCTACTATACTGAACTCTACTGCACTGTGCTGTACTTTGATGTTTGTTTCACGGGTTTGGACATTATGATTGATTCAGATGTGGTCCAACCAAATTAGGTCTTGTTTGGTGGCGGAGCTCATTAAAATAATAAAATCAAATAAAAATATTATTTGTCACATGCGCCGAATACAACAAGTGTAGACCTTATAGTGAAATGCTTACTTAATAGCCAGTGTATAAAATAATACCCAAATATGCAATTTATCAATGAATATGTTTTTGTAAAATGTTCTGTTTAAATTGTTAAGAGTAGTCCTTATGTATAGAGCTTGAAATCAATGCTTTTTGTTTGGCATACATTTTAAGTGAAAAATCTGAGTCTCAGCACAATTCCATTAGAGTGGAATTGCCCAACATTAACCTCACATCCCAAGACAAGTAGATAATTGACTGACTTTGATAATCATAAGAGGACAGACCATCGACAAGACAAGTCTTATCGCAATTGACTTCTAAAAGAGAGAAATTCCCCAGAACTAACTTTGTCATCACTACAAACACCATACGTCTGTTCTGTTTGCAGTGATGAATGTTTGTAGCATTAGGCCACCAACCCTGCAATACTGTTTGTATTGGCTTCCTACCCAAACCACAGTGGCCTACTACCTTGCTCAACCAGCCCTGTTCTCAATCGCCAGTAAATAAATTATTCATTCCAGAATCCAGACAAAAGCTACAAACACATAAAGCTGCAAAGCCTATGAATACAGGGTACCTAATCCAGCTAGTAGGGAAACAACCTTGTTTGAATAACATTCAGTGCAAAACTGGAGCAAATCGGCTTTCAGTATTGTAACCGTAAATGAGGCCACATATGTTCTTCAATATAGTTCTGTACTACAGCATAAGGATTTGTCCCGATGGCTGTTAACAGGTTAGCTGTGATGTCAGTGAGCTAGAAAACAACAGCCCATCTATGAGATAACTATTAATTATGAAAAACAAATCGCAGACCTATAGGGCTCCTGAGTGGCACAGCGGTCTAAGGCACCGCATCTCAGTGCGAGAGGTGTGACTACAATTGACACAATTGGCCAAGTGTCGCCCGGGTTAGGGTTTGGCCGTCATTGTAAATAAGAAGTTGTTATTAACTGACTTGCCTAGTTAAATAAAGGTTAAATAGTAGGTAGGGATGTGCATCTTTCAAGACGATTTGTACATACAATGGCACCGATTCAATGCAGGAACAACACGCTTTATTTTGAAATGATTTGAAGCGATGTGGTATGATTAGACAAACAAATCAATGAGATTCGGTTCAATGTATTAACATTTGGTGAATAAACATTAATTTACCAGACTAAATTAAAATCTGCTTCTGATGGAGCTCATAAGCGGGATCTGTTTGAGCTGACGTCTATCTGCCTGTGGTAGTGGGCATCTACCACCCCACTATTAGATTAGGGGGAGGCAATGAATGCTTTAAACCATCACCCACTTAAAAGTGAGCTAGTAATGTATCAATATGTATCTTTACAAATTAGCCATGACATAGCCAATGAATATATAGCACAACTTCGGATTTCACCCAGTCTCAAAATGAAATGGTTTTGACCGTTTGGAAGTTTCTATGGAGTGAGCGCCTCCCGTTTCGACAATGCAGTGCCGCTTCCCTCGCAAAAGATTATCAACTTTACCCTGTATATCTAAAAATGACCATATACACTGATTGCATAAAGCAAAACTGCCAAAACTATTACTGATGATGAACCTGATCCAAATCAAATCTGATGTAAACCCTGTTCAGCATTTGGGCTATTAGCCAGAGGAGTTGTGTCTCTGGTACCTTACTTATATTCCGGTAAAACACCACTTTCAAAAGCGCATTTGATATCAATAACCTATCAAATAAATTGGCCGTCACTCAATAATAAAGCCTAATATTGCGCAATCCATTTAACAAGCATTTGAATGCTGAAGGTGCCGCGCAGATGTGCAAGATCAGGAATAAATTGGTCAGCGCATGAAGCAGAGCACAGTGCGCAGTGTGACTAGGCTGGTGATATTGAAGTTGTCACAAAATAAGTTATTTTTAGAAGGTAGAAAAAAAAGTAATACGAGCAAAAACAAATTGGGAACCAACGATTCGTGACGTTTTTCTGACAAAGTATATAGATTTGGATCGGTTAACCTGTTAATCTTACCCCCTACTTTTTCGAACATTCTGTTAAAAATCGCGCAACATTTCAGCGCCCTGCTACTTATGCCAGGAATATAGTATATGCATATGATTATTATGTCTTGATAGAAAACACTCAGACGTTTATAAATCTGGTTAAATCACGGCTGTGACTATAACAGAACGTGCGTTTCATCGAAAAGCTCAGGAAAATCTGATCACTGAAAATGGAAATATATATCCATGCGCGACTTGAACCCATTGAAAAAGGTGAACCACATTTAATGGGGCTGAGGTTGCAATACCTACAGCTTCCACACGTTGTCTAGAGTCTTGTCATTTGCCTAGGCTTTGTTTCTTGGTCAAACAGCTAAAGAATATACTTCGCCTCGTGATCAATTTGATCGCTTATTAACGTTTAATAATACCTAAAGTTGCATTACAAAAGTATTTCGAAGTGTTTTGTTAAAGTTTATCGTCAACGTTTTTAATTTTAAAAAATGACGTTACGTTATAAGACGCTATTTTTTTCCGTTTATCACACAGTCTTCATAGATCGATATCTAGGCTATATATGGACCGATTTAATCGGAAAAAAAAGACCCAATAGTGATTATGGGACATCTAGGAGTGCCAACAAAGAAGATGGTCAAAGGTAATGAATGTTTTATATTTTATTTGTGCGGTTTGTGTAGCGACGACTATGCTAATTATTTTGTTTACGTCCCCTGCGGGTCTTTTGGGGTGTTACATGCTATCAGATAATAGCTTCTCATGCTTTCTTGGTCCTACCTGCGTGCCAGGTAGGACCAAGAGGTTAAGGGTTCCACGGACCGATGCATCTTAAAAGGTCCTTAACTGTTGTTCTGAGATTGACTTGCACTTTTCGCACCAAAGTACATTCATCTCTAGGAGACAGAACGCGTCTCCTTCCTGAGCGGTATGACCGCTGCGTGGTCCTATGGTGTTTATACCTGCATACTATTGTTTGTACAGATGAACGTGGTACCTTCAGGCGTTGTGGAAATTGCTCCCAAGGATGAACCAGACTTGTGGAGGTCTACAATTTGTTTTCTGAGGTCTTGGCTGATTTCTTTTGATTTTCCCATGATGTCAAGTAAATAGGCACTGAGTTTGAAGGTAGGCCTTGAAATACATCCATAGGTACACCTCCAATTGACTCAATTATCCTATCAGAAGCCTCTAAAGCCATGACATAATTTTCTGGAATTTTCCAAGGCACATTCAACTTCTGATCCACTGGAATTGTGATACAGTGAATTATAAGTGAAATAATCTGTCTGTAAACAATTGTAGGAGAAATGACTTGTCATGCAGAAAGTATATGTCCTAACTGCCAAAACTATAGTTTGTTAACAAGAAATTTATGGAGTGGTTAAAAAACAAGTTAATGACTCCAACCTAAGTGTATGTAAACTTCCGACTTCAACTGTATATGTATGCAGCCTCCTGTCTTACAGAGACTGGACTCTGTTTATCATGCATCCTTGCACTTTATTTATTTTATTTTTTCAATTTTACCCCCTTTTTCTCCCCAATTTCGTGGTATCCAATTGTTAGTAGTTACTATCTTCTCTCATCGCTACGACTCCTGTACGGGCTCGGTAGAGACGAAGGACAAAAGCCATGCATCCTCCGAAACATAACCCAGCCAAGCCGCACTGCTTGTTAAACCTCTTATGGCTGCAGGGGCAGTATTGAGTAGCTTGGATGAAAGGTGCCCAGAGTAGAGGTCGACCGATTATGATTTTTCAACGCCGATACCGATTATTGGAGGACCAAAAAACCTCGATGCCGATTATTGGAGGACCAAAAAAGCCGATACCGATTAAATCGGACGATTTTAATTTTAATAATGACAATTACAACAATACTGAATGAACACTTATTTTAACTTAATATAACACATCAATAAAATCAATTTAGCCTCAAATAAATCATGTTCAATTTGGTTTAAATAATGCTAAAACAAAGTGTTGGAGAAGAAAGTAAAAGTAAACGTTTAAGTTCCTTGCTCAGAACATGAGAACACATGAAAGCTGGTGGTACCTTTTAACATGAGTCTTCAATATTCCCAGGTAAGAAGTTTTAGGTTGTAGTTATTATAGGAATTATAGGACTACTTATCTCGATACCATTTGTATTTCATATACCTTTGACTATTGGATGTTCTTATAGGCACTTTAGTATTGCCAGAGTAACAGTATAGCTTCCGTCCCTCTCCTCGCCGCTACCTGGGCTCGAACCAGGAACACATCGACAACAGCCACCCTCGAAGCATGGTTACCCATGCAGAGCAAGGGGAACAATTACTCCAAGTCTCAGAGCGAGTGACGTTTGAAACGCTATTAGCGCGCACACCCCGCTAACTAGCTAGCCATTTCACATCGGTTACACCAGCCTAATCTCGGGAGTTGATAGGGTTGAAGTCATAAACAGCTTGAAGCACAGCGAAGAACTGTTGGCAAAACGCACAAATGTGCTGTTTGAATGAATGCTTACGAGCCTGCTGGTGCTTACCATCGCTCAGTCAGACTGCTCTATCAAATCATAGACTTAATTATAACAGAATAACACACAGAAATATGAGCCTTAGGTCATTAACTTCTTGCGTCGAGCCAACCCGGATCCGGGATCATGACTACAGCCTCAAGCCCATTACCATAACGCAACGTTAACTATTCATGAAAATCGCAAATGAAATCAATATGCTAGCTCTCATGCTTAGTCTTTTGTTAACAACACTGTCATCTCAGATTTTCAAAAATATGCTTCTCTACCATAGCAAACTAGCATTTAGCATTTAGCATTAGCATTTAGCATTTAGCGTTAGCATTAGCAGGCCACATTTTCACAAAAACCAGCAAAAACATTCAATAAATCATTTACCTTTGAAGAACTTCGGATGTTTTCAATGAGGAGACTCTCAGTTAGATAGCAAATGTTCAGTTTTTCCTGAAAGATTTTTTGTGCAGGAGAAATCGGTCCGTTTGGTGCGTCACGTTTGGCTACCAAAAAAAAAACGAAAATTCAGTTATCCAAACGCCGAACTTTTTTCCAAATTAACTCCATAATATCGACTGAAACATGGCAAACGTTGTTTAGAACCAATCCTCAAGGTGTTTTTCACATATCTCTTCAATGATGTATCGTTCCTGGAAGTATGAGTCTCCTTCTGTAACGCAAGGTACAATGGTTGCCACTGGGAATTACGCACCGATTTAGACAAAGGGCACCGGACGGCCCCCTGGCAAATGTAGTCTCTTATGGCCAATCTTCCAATGATATGCCTACAAATACGCCACAATGCTGCAGACATCTTGGATGAATGGCAGAGCGCATAAGCTCGTTCACAGCATATTCACAGCCATATAAGGAGACGTTAGTAAACACAGCGTCAAAAATCCTGTTCATTTCCTGTTTGAAGTTTCATCTTGGTTTCGCCTGTAGCATTAGTTCTGGGGCACTCACAGATAATATCTTTGCAGTTTTGGAAACGTCAGAGTTTTGGTCTTTATAAGGCTGTCAATTCCATGCATAGTCGAGCATCTTTTCGTGACAAAATATTGCGCTTAAAACGGGCATGTCTTTTTATCCAATAATGACATAGCGCCCCCATAGGTTGAAGAGGTTAATATGGTCGAATACGGAAACTATCAATTCGAAAACAAAACCTTTATTCTTTCAGTGAAATACGGAACTGTTCTGTATTTAATCTAACGGATGGCATCCCTAAGTCTAACTAGGCATGTCAGTTAAGAACACATTCTTATTTTCAATGACGGCCTAGGAACGGTGGGTTAACTTCCTTGTTCAGGGGCAGAACGACAGATTTTCACCTTGTCAGCTCGGGGGACACTATATAAAGGTATAATAAATAATAATAATATGAACGTTCAGAAAGACAGCAGTGGGTATTGCTGGTTAGTAAAAGGACTAGGCTACTTAAAATTATTTAGGCTATAGGCCCAAGTAGTTTATAAACTGTTCATTAATTAATATTGAGTTGAAAGGAAAAAGAAGGAGACACAAGGCCAGGGTTTCCTAAACTCGGTCCTTAGGACCAATAGGGATTCACGTTTTGGTATTTGCCCTAGCACTGCACAGCTGATTCAAATAATCAACAAATTATCAAGCTTTGATAATCGGAATCAGTTGTGTAGTGTTCGGGGAAAAACAAAAACATGCACCCTTGGGGTCCCGGGGACCGAGTTTGGGAGATGCTGCACTAGGCCCTCCATGGAATGAGTTTGACACCCCTGGCATACAGGAAAGAGATAAACTAGCTATAAAATGGGTCTACAAAAAAAGCTTGTCAAAAGGTTATCGGACATCTATTGCAATTATCAAAGTCAACCCACACCACCAAGTACCTAAACTTCCCTCCCTCCCTCTCCCTTTTACTATTTCTCAACAGTCACCTCCCAGAAGGTCATAATGACAATTATCTAGATTCTAAACTCACATTCGTAATGCTCTAATAAGATCCTACGATATCATTGGGTACATTTCAGTCCTGTCATTTCCTCATTGAGCATTGTGTAAGTCTATTCTCAAAATTCATCAGAGAATGGATTCATATTTCATTAGATGACACCATTCTGTATACATCTGGCCCTTCTTTGGACACTGTGCGAACACACCTCCAAACGAGCTTCAACGCCCAACAACACTCCTTCCGTGGCCTCCAACTGCTTTTAAATGCTAGTAAAACTAAGTGAATGCTCTTCAAACGATTACAGCCCTGTCTGAGCAGCTTACTGATCACTGTACACTCATCTGTAAATAGCACACCCAACTACCTCATCCCCATATTATTACTCACCCTCTTGCACACCAGTATCTCTACTTGCACATCATCTGTACATCTATCACTCCAGTATTAATGCTAAATTGTAATTATTTTTGCCTCTATGGTCTATTTATTGCCTCCCTACATTTGCACACACTGTACATAGATTTTCTATTTTTCGTTTCCTTTGTGTTATTTGTGTACAGTCTCCATTAACCACATAGGCAGTCAATTTAGATTCAGGTAAGTAATGATGAAGAAACCAGAATTAGTCTTCTGCCGAGTCATAATTTACAACTGAAGCATAGGCAGTCTGTTAGAGCAGATTCAGGGATTATTGAAGAATGTCTGTGAATATACATGGAACTCACAACTCCCTATTGGACTCACACAGACACATGATAAACAGTCTCACTGTAAATACGCACGCGCACACACACACACACACACACAGTGATGACCGCACATGTCTTTACAGGAAAAGCCATGACGGTCATCTTAAACCTTCAGACTCAGATTACAGTATCATCTCATCGTCCCTCGTCTGGCTTTCTTCCCAACCCCCTGACCTGACAGCAGCCACACAGAGACTGGGGTCCAGTTACTGCCTGTGGACCACAGACACTGGTATTCCTGAACATGAAGGGGGGAAGTGGGGGGACAGCAAGCTGCATGGACAGGTTGTGTCCCACACACACACACACACACACACACACACACTCACACACACACACACACCTCGTAAGACAGATAGGATAACCTGAGACCAGTCAGGCTTTCTGTGAGGAGAGAACAGAGAGCAGGTCTGTCCAGCAGGGGTGAATAAAACAATACTAGCTAGCTGGGTCTGTTGTCCTCTGCCACAGCTGCTTTGCTAGATAGTGAAGTCAGTGCAATGGAACACTTGTAATGAATGAATTCATGACCTTCATGACCTGTCAAATCGCCAGTTGGCAACCCATCCCTTATGGCATTAATTGACACAAACAAACATTACAATAAATCACTGTGAAAATTCAGTGCTAATTCTTCTGTAATGGTCAAAGCCATACTCTGATTAAATTGCCTAATTAGTGGGATTTTAAATTAATACTAGACAGACAATCCCAGCTGTGGATCTGCTGGATTGGTTCTCAAATAGACCCAAAATGAGTGGGGGGGGATATTCTGTGAAAATTGGGCCATGGAAAATGACAGAGGAAACCATCACACCCCTTTTCATGGCAACACATAGCCTATACATCACACATCAGGCTTTGTCCCAATGACAAAAAGTAGGCCTGTACCATGGTAGTGAAAGCCCACACTATACATGTTATCAAATACCCTTTATTATCCTACTATAAGTCTACAGTACATGTCATTCGATATTCATTTCAAGGTGTCGCCATGAACTCATACAACACTGAGCTGAGTAAAACCTGATCTCCAACTGATTATGAACGCCGGAAAAGTAAAATTACCACATAATTTTGTCAGTCCCTGAGAAGAGACAAAGTCAAAATAGACACCAATCTATGACTTCATCTATGACTTAATCGTCATGGCAACCCAGCACTCAGCTCTCTGTCTCAACAATGTGCAATTATTCTGAGAGTGATGAGGGATAATGAGTTAAACAATAAAAAAAGCTTTTCTCAAGAAATGGAAAGCCAAGGAAACAACTTACGAAGAAGAGAAGAAAATATATTAGAAATCTATAAAGGAAGATATTGGAGCTGGTCTAGGCTACTTTGTGTGTGAACCATCACCTCTTTTCAACAAATGAAGGAAAAAGAACATGACCTGCCTAAAAAGAGCATCAGTGGTCTGACAGTTAAGAAGGAAAAAGTCTTACCGGGTACATCGTACCACTTTGCCCCGTTGACGATGCCATCCTCAAAAGTTTCATCAGGGGTATCTGGGCACTTGGGTTCCCCGGTCCTCATGACGGGGTGGTTCTTGGCGTAGGTCAGCGCCAGGTGTTTAAACAGGTTGTCGTCCACAGAGCGGCTGTAGTAACCCTGCATCTTGTGGGAGGCCGAGTCATCAAAGGGGTAGCTGGCCACCACAGTGCCACCATGCAGGTTCCCTGACAGGACAAACCTGGAGGGACATAACAACAACACAATGTTATCAGGAGGCTGGGGATATATAGTAAGCCTGGTATCTACTGTCTGCAGTCTACATACTATTGTCAAGGCCAAGGGGGGAAACCTTTCCAAGGCTGATCTGAAGTACACACACAGGCACACCCCCATTCACACCGATGGGGCTGTAGTGGAGCAGGTCGAGAGATTCAAGTTCCTTGGTGTCCACATCACTAAGGACCTATCAAGGTCCAAACACACCAACACAGTCGTGAGGAGGGCACAACAACGCCAATTCCCCCTCAGGAGGCTGAAAAGATCTGGCATGGGACCTCAGATGCTCAAAAAGTTCTACAGCTGCACCATCGAGAGCATGACTGGTTGCGTTACCGCTTGGTATGGCAACTGCTCAGCATCCGACCGCAAGGCACTACAGAGGATACTGCGTACGGCCCAGTAAATCACCAGGGTCGAGCTCCCTGCCATCCAGGACCTCTATACTAGGCGGTGTCAGAGAAAGGCCCTTGAAATTGGCAAAGACTCCAGCCAACATCATTAGATGTTTTTCAACAGCTGTTTGTTTAGTGACAGCTGGAAGGTATAGTGCTTGTTTTGACAGGTCTTTAGACAAAGGTGGCCGGCCTAGAGTTGTATGGCAGGCTACTTATGTTGGCCTATTGGAGTCTGTTGATCAAGGGCATTCCCAACAGTTAGCTGGCAACAGTGGACCCTTAGGTAAATGGAGAGATCATTCGCGGGGGAGGTGGTATTTGGGGTCCATGAGGAGGTGCGTAAGAATAGGAACAACGACAGATGCAGGCTGCCAGTAAATTCCTTGGGTGCAGCAGTTACCATTTGCAGTAAGCGATGTCTGTGAAGCCCAGGGTCCTGGAGTTCCGCAGTCACTTCATATTTTTTACTTAACCGACCTGGAAGAACAGGTGTGTGATGTGTTGAATTTAGGCAATCAATCACCTCAGTTTGTCAGGTGTGGTGCCTATGTCGGAACAAAACTCTGCAGTACCTGCGCCACTCCAGGAAAAGGGTTGCCTACCCCTGGTGTAGCCCATACATTTGAGCCATCTGAATTAGGTTATAAACAATGTGAGCTAAACAAGGTCTATGTAAATAGATGAGAGAAATAAATACATACTTTTTCTCCAGGATCCATTTAATGACAGCTGTAACCTCTGGAACATCCTCTTGCTGGACGTTGATTTTGTCAAACTGGTCAGGAAAACTTCTATTGAGGTCCATGTTCTTGGCGTTGGAACGACCCCCAGCGTCGCCACTACAGTCCCCCTCTCTGGACCTTTCGAACCCGTCTGGGTTCATACTGGGCATAATGTAAATATCCGTGCTCGTCAACAACTCCGTGATACGCGGGTCCTCTCCATACCTCGTCAGTAGGTAGTTCACAAGGTACACCAACACCTGCCTCGAGATAGTTTCGTCCCCGTGCATGTTCCCCACGTATTTACATTTGGGTTTTCCCGGTACGTCAGCGTTGGGGTCCTTTGTGATTCGCATAACCCACAACTCCCTGCCCTGCACCGACTGGCCTATACTGGACAGGTTGGAGATATAAGGGTATTTCATGGCCATGAACTTCAGTAGCCGGGTCATTTCGACATAATTGTAGTATTTTGTATATTCTTCTACCTCCACTTCCGCGAAGGTGTTGCTTCTGACAAGCCTCGTCTCGCCGACGCTGAGAGCCGTGATGGGGCCAACAACAAAAAGGAGGAAGACGAAAAGTAAGACGCATAGTTTCGGCGCTGTATGCCGATGCTCAAGCAAATATGTTGCCATGTTTCCTACTCTCCTACCTCTTGACTATCCAGTCTTGAGAAATAAAAAGGTCAACGATTAGAACATTGCTATCTAGCTAACCTAGAGTATTGTCTCTCCGGTCAGCCTGCCAGTATGCATTCAACTTCCCGTTAAGCTTTCATAGGGGCGGGGCTTTGGTTTGATGTCACTCTTCTTTTATTTTTAAATAATATATTTATTACAAAAAAAAATCAAATAAAAAAGACAGCAATACTAACGATGACATTCATTGTACTGTTGAATGGGATGGCCAATTTAGAGGACAAAACAAAACTTAACTCACACATACACAAAATAAAACAAAATCCTATTAGGTGGTACATGTATAAGAAGACAGCATATCGTCATTACAAGCAGTGTAGTTAAGCCAAAAATAAATATTGCGTGGAGTACAGCACAGAGTAGCAGCATATCGTCAACCCAGTTATGAAGCGGGACTAGACCATTTATCCAGTATCGGCTGCCATATTTTGTAAAACATTGAACTTCTATTGGAGGTATTGTATCAAATCTTTTCCATATGTATTACATTCCCTAAATCCCGTAACCACATTTCAAAGGTAGGTACAGTATCCAGTTTCCAAAATTGCAATATGAGCCTTTTGGCTAATTGAGTACAGCTTTCCCTTCGTGGTTATTCCCATCAACTGTACCAAACAGAGTGGTCAATGGGTCTGGGGCTAGAACTCTATCAAAGGCTCTAGATAAGTAATCAAAAATGCCCAGTAAGCATGTAACTTAGGACATGTCCAGAATAAGTGGGTCAACGTCCCCTCATCCTGCTTGCACCTCTCACACAGTGGTGAGGTGTCCGGGAATATTTATGCAGTTTCACTTTTGAGTAATGTAACCTATGTATCACCTTAAACTGTACAAGGTTGTGTCTGGCATTCACTGAACTGTGGTTTATATTCCTGAGAGCTTCTACCCAGTCCTCATCTGAGATTTCTGACCCATGTTCTTGTTCCCAAGCCCTTTTAATGGAGTCTGTGGATACCTCTATGTGGGCTTGTAGCACATCATACAGTCTAGAGACCGACACTTTTGAATGGGGTTTGACAAGGATCAAGCTATCTAATGTAGGACTATTTGGCTTCATGCCACACTGTGGGATATGTGTCCTTACGAAATTCCTGATTTGGAGGTATCTGAAAAAATGTGTTGTTGGCATGTTGAACTTTCCCTGTAATTGTTGAAATGAAGCTAACTGACCATCTATGTATAGATTACCAATTGTTGTGAGCCCCTTCTCCCTCCCCTGTGAAAACACCACATCATCCAATGCAGGGTGGAAAGCATGATTCAGGCAAATCGGGCTGTCAATGTATACAGTGGGTATGTTAAGGAAATACCTCATCTGTTTCCAGATCCTAAGCGTATGACAAATAAATGACTGGGTTAGAGTCATAAGTGGATTTTTTCACATATGATGGGCTATTAACAAGTGCAGGGAGTAAGGAACGTTGACAGGAGGCCTGCTCAATCAAAAGCCATGCAGGCATATCCTTCTGTCTCATTGCAGGTGAACTTTCCCTCCAGAAAGACACAATGTTCAGATTAGCAGCCCAATAATACAGTTTAAAGTGAGGAAGGCCAAAGCCCCCCTCTATCTTGTACTGGAATAAATGCTTCTTTGAAATTCTGGCTGCTTTGTTATCCCATAAAAATGGAGTTACTATTGAATCCAGTTTCTTAAAATAGCTTTGTGGTATGAAATTGGGTAGACATTGGAAGAGGTAAAGAAACTGGTTAAATAAAGGTGAAATAAAATAAAAATATCCCTGCATCGAGTGCAGAAGCTGCCCCCCTGTCTAGTTTAGGAAGTTCACATTCAGCGAGAAAGCGTTCCATAGTTTGTGGATCAGCAGCATCGCATTTTGATTGGTATAGCTCTGAGTAAAACTGTGCAAAGCATTTATTAATATCCTGCGGATCTGTTACTATTTTACCCTTCTTGTCTTTTATTTTGTGAATAGCTCTAGATGCCTGTACATGCCTTAGCTGTCTTGCTAATAATTTATGTGTTTTGTCACCCAGTTTAAATTAACTTTGTTGCGTTCTAGCAAGTAAAGAGCCCACCCGTTTTGAAAGGATGGTATTGTATTCATATTTTAACTTTGTGATCTTCTCAAGGAATGTATACGAGGAATTCATCCTAAAAACGTTCTCCTGTTCCCCTAACTCTCTTTCAATTTCTCTCAGCCTAGTATTGGCACGTTTCTTCCTCTCTGATGTATAAGAAATAATGTAACCTCTAATCACAGCCTTTAGAGATTCCCAAAGGGTGGAGTCGTCAACATCTCCCCTGTCGTTAGTTCCGAGGAAAAAGGCAATCTGCTCCTTCAAATACTGACAAAAAGCCTCATCTTTCAACAGGTATGTGTCTAAGCACCACGGTCGCCGACCTGTCGACATATTGATGAGTTTCAGCACCATGGACAGAGGAGAGTGGTCTGTAATTAGAATAGGGTGATAGGTAACCGACTCAGCTGCTGAAATTAGTTTGTGGAGTTTCAGCACCATGGACAGAGGAGAGTGGTCCGTAATTAGAATAGGGTGATAGGTAACCGACTCAGCTGCTGAAATTAGTTTGGAGTCCAACAAAAAATAGTCTATTCTGGAATATGATCTATGAACTGATGAAAAGAAAGAGTAATCCCTGTCTGTTGGGTGCTTCAGTCTCCAAATATCGACAATGTTAAGGTTTGTCATCAATGTATTTAGACAGACACTGGCATTTGATTGTTGAAGTGACCTTGATAGCTGTTTATATAAAAGAGGATCTAACATACAGTTAAAGTCCCCTCCAACAATAACACTTGTATCCGAGATATTTGGTATGTCCTTAAATACCCTTTGAAAAAATAATGGATCATCGAAGTTGGGTCCATATAAATTGACCAAGGTTACTGGTTTTGAATTCAGTGTACCAGCCACAATACTATACCGACCATTAGGATCTGAAATTTAAAAAAATATATATATATTATTTCACCTTTATTTAACCAGGTAGGCTAGTTGAGAACAAGTTCTCATTTGCAACTGCGACCTGGCCAAGATAAAGCATAGCAGTGTGAACAGACAACAGAGTTACACATGGAGTAAACAATTAACAAGTCAATAACACAGTAGAAAAAAAGGGGAGTCTATATACAATGTGTGAAAAAGGCATGAGGAGGTAGGCGAATAATTACAATATTGCAGATTAACACTGGAGTGATAAATGATCAGATGATCATGTACAGGTAGAGATATTGGTGTGCAAAAGAGCAGAAAAGTAAATAAGTAAAAACTGCTCAGATAGCTGATGTTTGAAGCTGGTGAGGGAGATAAAAGTCTCCAACTTCAGTGATTTTTGTTCCAGTCACAGGCAGCAGAGTACTGGAACGAAAGGCGGCCGAATGAGGTGTTGGCTTTAGGGATGATCAGTGAGATACACCTGCTGGAGCGCGTGCTACGGATGGGTGTTGCCATCGTGACCAGTGAACTGAGATAAGGCGGAGCTTTACCTAGCATGGCCTTGTAGATGACCTGGAGCCAGTGGGTCTGGCGACGAATATGTAGCGAGGGCCAGCCGACTAGAGCATACAAGTCGCAGTGGTGGGTAGTATAAGGTGCTTTAGTGACAAAACGGATGGCACTGTGATAAACTGCATCCAGTTTGCTGAGTAGAGTGTTGGAAGCGATTTTGTAGATGACATCGCCGAAGTCGGGGATCGGTAGGATAGTCAGTTTTACTAGGGTAAGCTTGGCAGCGTGAGTGAAGGAGGCTTTGTTGCGGAATAGAAAGCAGTTCCTTGATTTGATTTTCGATTGGAGATGCTTGATATGGGTCTGGAAGGAGAGTTTGCAGTCTAGCCAGACACCTAGGTACTTATAGGTGTCCACATATTCAAGGTCGGAACCATCCAGTGTGGTGATGCTAGTCGGGCATGCGGGTCTAGGCAGCGATCGGTTGAAAAGCATGCATTTGGTTTTACTAGCGTTTAAGAGCAGTTGGAGGCCACGGAAGGAGTGTTGTATGGCATTGAAGCTCGTTTGGAGGTTAGATAGCACAGTGTCCAATGACGGGCCGAAAGTATATAGAATGGTGTCTTCTGCGTAGAGGTGGATCAGGGAATCGCCCGCAGCAAGACCAACATCATCGATACATACAGAGAAAAGAGTTGGCCCGAGAATTGAACCCTGTGGCACCCCCGTAGAGTCTGCCAGAGGTCCACATAACAGGCCATCCGATTTGACACACAACTCTATCTGAGAAGTAGTTGGTGAACCAAGCGAGGCAGTCATTTGAGAAGCACTGTCTGAAGTACTGTCTTTTATCGATGGCGGCTATGATATAATTTAGGACCTTGAGCGTGGCTGAGGTGCACTCATGACCAGCTCGGAAACCAGATTGCATAGTGGAGAAGGTATAGTGGGATTCGAAATGGTCGGTGATCTGTTTGTTAACTTGGCTTTCGAAGGGCAGGATGGATTCAGGTCTATAACAGTTTATGTCTAGAGTGTCTCCCCCTTTGAAGAGGCGGATGACCGCCGGCAGCTTTCCAATCTTTGGGGATCTCAGACAATACGAAAGAGAGGTTGAATAGGTTAGTGATGGGGTTGCAACAATTTCAGTGACAAATTTTCATTGTCTCAATATCCCAAACATAATCCTCATACAATATAGACTATTAGCTACCAAATTGCATTGGATAAGCCTGACAGATACCATGCATTTAAGCACGATTTGTCCTATGCTCAATATTTCAGAAGGAGAAGTCACGTTCTGACCTTTATTTCCTGTTTTGTCTTTATTTAGTATGGTCAGGGCATGAGTTGGGGTGGGCAGACTGTTTGTTTTTCTATGTTGGTTTTTGTGTTCAGCCAAGTATGGTTCTCAATCAGAGGCAGGTGTCGTTAGTTGTCTCTGATTGAGAATCACACTTAGGTAGCCTGGGTTTCACTGTTGGTTTGTGGGTGTTTGTTTACGTGTGAGTGTTTGTCGCCACCCTGTACTGTTTCGGTTTTTCGTTTTCATCACATCGCTTATTGTTTTGTATTTCAGTGTTCAGTTTGTTTTTAATAAATCGTCATGAACACTTACCACGCTGCATCTTGGTGCAATCCTTACTCCTCTTCAGATGAAGAGGAAATCTGCCGTTACAGAAACACCGACCATAAAAGGACCAAGCGGCGTGGTAACGGGCAGCAGCAGCAGCAGCGAACACAAAACTCCTGAACTTGGGAGAAGATTATGGACGGTAAAGGAACCTGGGCACAGCCAGGGGAATATCGCTGTCCCAAGGCAGAGCTGGAGGCAGCGAAGGCAGAGAGGCGCTGGTATGAGGAGGTAGCACGGCAGCGCGGCTGGAAGCCCGAGAGGCAGACCCCAACATTTCTTGGGGGGGGCACAGGGGAGTGTGGTGAAGCCAGGTAGGAAACCTGCGCCAACTTCCCATGCTTACCGGAGAGAGAGAGGGACCGGGCAGGCACCGTGTTATGCGGTGGAGCGCACAGTCTCCCCAGTGCGTGTGCATAGCCCGGTACAGTACATTCCAGCTCCTCGTATCGGCCAGGCAAGAGTGGGCATCGAGCCAGGTGCCGTGAAGCGGGCTTTACGCATCTGGTCTCCAGTGCGTCTCCAGCTAGAGTCTCCCGTCTGTGCTGAGCTGCTAGAGTCTCCCGTCTGTGCTGAGCTGCTAGAGCCGCCAGTCTGTCCTGAGCTGTCAGAGCCGCCAGTCTGTCCTGAGCCGTCAGAGCCGCCAGGAGCAGCCAGAGCCGTCAGTCAGCCAGCCAGGAGCTGCCAGAGCCGTCAGTCAGCCAGGCGCTGCCAGAGCCGTCTGTCACGTCGGCTATGCCTGGAATCGCCCTTCACTTCGGAGCTGCCGGAGTCTCCCGCCTGTCCGGAGTCTCCCACCTGTCCGGCGCTGCCGGAGTCTCCCGTCCTTTCGGGACCCGTGGCGTGGGTCTCCAGTCCAAGGTCGGCAGTGAGGGTCACCGCTCTAAAGAGGCCACGGAGGCGGGCTAAGAGGCGCACTAAAACTATGGTGAAGCGGAGTCCACGTCCCGCGCCAGAGCCCCCACCGCAGACAGACGCCCACTCAGGCCCTCCCCTATAGGTTCAGGTTTTGCGGCCGGAGTCCGCACCTTTGGGGGGGTACTGTCACGTTCTGACCTTTATTTCCTTTGTTTTGTCTTTATTTAGTATGGTTAGGGTGTGAGTTGGGGTGTGCAGTCTGTTTGTTTTTCTATGTTGGTTTTTGTGTTCAGCCTAGTATGGTTCTCAATCAGAGGCAGGTGTCGTTAGTTGTCTCTGATTGAGAATCATACTTAGGTAGCCTGGGTTTCACTGTTGGTTTGTGGGTGTTTGTTTCCGTGTGAGTGTTTGTCGCTTCATGGTACTGTTTCGTTTTTCCATTTTCATCACATCGTTTATTGTTTTGTATTTCAGTGTTCAGTTCATTTTTAATAAATCATCATGAACACTTACCACGTTGCATCTTGGTCCAATCCTTACTCCTTTTCAGACGAAGAGGAAATCTGCCGTTACAGGAGAATGGTACTGAATGGTACTGAATTGAGACAGATTGGGGTTTTTAGTGTTTGCTGAGAGGGGCAGTGTTGGATAAACACTTCATGACATCTCAATAGAGCTGGGTTAAATTGAAACATTTTACCTTACACAAAGTATTTCATTGGACTCATGATTGAAGCTTTGTATTTTCTTTTGCATTATGGCTAAAATGTTTTATATTTCTGGGGTTTGTAATTGTGTGCTATAGGGTGTAATATAGTTTGATATTTATATTTCCTGTATTTTTTATAACCAATGGTGGAAATGGTTTGTTCAAAGAGATGGGACTACTGAGAACTGCTGAAACATATACTAGTAGAGAGTAGAGAGAAACAACTGTTAAAACAAGTAAAGACAATTGACACCAGAGCAGGTTAATAGCACTCTTATAGCACTGTTTATTTTTGTTGCTCATTCTCTCTTTATTGATCACTGTTGCTATGAATTCCCCATGACAACACTGAAGAACAGCATCAAAGTCTGGTTTGTACCACCACACCACCCGAGACCCTCATCTCCACTTGCTGTGGGTTGGTTCAGTCACTTTTATTTTCTTTCTTCTGCTCTTGTTCTCTCTTTTTTTTTCAACGATGGAACAAAACAAAAGTGCAGGTAAACATGGTTGTCACTGTGGAGCACTAGAAGTGTCAGGAGACGTTGGTATTGGTCTGACGAGACTACTGGCCAAGCTTGGAATGATAGGGTGAAGGATAAGAGGAGGAGGCGAGGAGGATGAGGAGGCGGCTGTGGATGCGCTCACTGTTGGATGCGGCGCAGAGACTGGACCTGGAAAGTCGGAGCCCCACTCCCTGTAGTTTTTGTACTATCCGCCATGACAGTCGCACTCCATGATGTACTGGTAGCTGCAGTAACCAGGGAACTGGTAACACAGCCAGCTAAAAGAGGAGAGGGGAGAAAATATCCCAAAACAAGCCCCAGCCCTTAATCTAGGCACTTGTAGATCAGAAAGAGTTAGCCTCTACAGTGCATGTTAGTCCTCTGTATAATATCCAGGGACACCATATAATAGCTCATTGTTTCAAATGTTTCACCATAGTGTCCCTTTAACACATTTGAAAGAGGGAGGTCAGTAAGGTCACAGGACACTCATTTAGATAATTCATCATTTTAGGGCTGAAATAGTTTTTTGCTTAGTTCTATTATGATCAATGACAGAAAGGATTATCCTGTCACAGTTTATCTAGTAGATCAGACTCACCACCAGCCAGAACACTGTTGAAGGGGAAAGGACCGAAAAGTAATGAAGTTGCTTTATATACATTTCACAGACTTTATATAGACTTTGTAGCTTTACAATAGTGGCTTGTGGTATATTTTATATTGAACTATTCTGTGCTATTCTTACTGCATACTGCACTTTTTTGCAGTTTGTCCAAGTTTTGCGACCACTAGACTCAATTGATTCTTCTATTTCTGATTGTTATGAGCATAATCTTCTGTGTGAAAAAGGAAGCCAGGACTTTTACTCATTTTACTTACACTCTGTTCTGGACCTGCATGGATCCAATCTCGTTGTTGCCCCAGCCCATGGACTGCAAGATGGGTAGACATCGTTCACTGTTTGCCAATTAAATTCTCCCTTTCCAACACCACAATATTGGACTCATAGTTCTGTGCAGTTCAGACAGAGGAGTGGTCAATTTCAGGGCACATTCAACCTGTTTCAGCCCTATTTACCATAGATATACTGTGTAGAATTATGATGGAATGTACGAGATCTTTATAATTATGTGTTTGCTTTCCATGATGTCCTACATCTTTAATTCATTTAGTCATTCGATGCTTTCAATAACACTGGTAGAGGCTACCAAGGATAGCTACTTGTATCTGTTAAATGTAATGATGACAGTGTCAGTAACAGTGAGTAGAGCCAGACTCTGTCAGTGTCAGTCACAAGAGCCAAAGACATGGACTGAGGCCAGAACCTGGTGCTTCTGTTCCACTATTGGGCCTCTGTTCCAATATCAGTACTAGCATACTATGTGAATGAAGAAATGTATTGGCTATTCTAAGTGGAATGCTAGACTGGCTATTGGAACGTAGCCCACATAGTGCCTGTCTGGCAGGAACAGGAAGTTGGCTTCAGGTAGTTATAGTCCTGCATGCCTCCCGAACAGAGATGACAAAAAATTGCCTATGTCAAACATTTTACCTGTAACCACGTCATTGTCTTCAAAACCACTCACTTTTGGAAGCACAAACCAAAGAAAGTGGCAAGCATACAGTGGGCAAGCATACAAAATAAACTTGACTGTCACAAGCAAGTGTGTTGTATCAATCGTTCTGTTTAGGTCATGAAAGCAACAGCATGGATACAGGCCTAACAGTTTGAATCAGAAACCTTAAATCCTCACATAACCCAGGATGAAGGCTACAAGGAAAAGAGGAAACAAGTGTCAGTCCATCCATCTATCCATCCTCAGTGAGTGACTGTAATCACTTACCAGGCACCAGATAAAAAGCCATCTCTAGTAAGGCTGTTTAATCCACACACATCAGGGTTGAATGTGTGTGTGTTAGGCAACTTCTCACTGAGAGAGGAAAGGTATCAGAAAGCACAGAGTAAGCCCTTACTAACACAATACTGAGTCAGCCCAGGACAAGCTAGAGTGGTACATCCTCTCAAATGGCTGCATCACTGTGACTGTGTAATGATCATCGTCTGTTGTTTGTAGAAAGTCAGACCGAAATGCAGCGTGTAGGTTACTCATGACTTTTAATGAAGCTAATACGGTACATGAAATAACGGAAGAAGAAAACAACAAACGAATGAAACTAATACAGCCTATCTGGTGACTAACACTAAGACAGGTACAATCACCCACGAAATACAACGCGCACTCAGGCTACCTAAATACGGTTCCCAATCCGAGACAACTAGAATCAGCTGACTCCAATTAGGAATCGCCTCAGGCAGCCAAGCCTAACTAGACACACCCCTAATAATACAAACCCTAATACGAAATACAACATATAAACCCATGTCACACCCTGGCCTACCCAAACATATAACAAAAACACAAGATACAATGACCAAGGCGTGACAGACTGCCTGGCCTGCAGATTCATTCTGTGTTCTGTTGTTTTCATTGACTAGTAAAGAGTTTAGATATAAAACCACAAGACAGTTATTTGGTGGGTTATAATACATCTATTTGATGCAAGCTTTATGGTGGCAGCATAACATATAGTATTTCTTGAGTATTTTGCTTGAGTCATGGTAGGGGAAATATTACTAAATATGTTGGACTGCCTTTCATGGCTGTTAAATGTCAGGGTGTGTGCAAGCCCCAGTCTAGTTATGCTAAGATGACAGCTGTGGTGAAACAGATCAACAGGGCAGTGCCCCATGTGAGCCTGTCAGAGAGTACTTTAGAGATGTTAGTTAGAATAGTTCCCAAGGGCTTAGTCCCCTATGGTGACACCAGCATGGTGCAACAGACCTAGGCTATGTCTCTGACAGTGCCTCTATGGACACTGGCTAATAACCTTAGCATGAAAAAGACTGTACAGTGTGCATTGTAACAATGCTCGTAAAAATACCAATCTTATACTGACTTTTCGTGTTTAACAAAATTTGCCTGTGAGCAGCTGTGATGTCTATCATATTTCAACATGTTATGTTAGACCATATCTGAGAGTAAACATTTTTATTTTTTATTTCACCTTTATTTAACCAGGTAGGCTAGTTGAGAACAAGTTCTCATTTGCAACTGTGACCTGGCCAAGATAAAGCATAGCAGTGTGAACAGACAACACAGAGTTACACATGGAGTAAACAATTAACAAGTCAATAACACAGCAGAAAAAAGGGGAGTCTATATACAATGTGTGCAAAAGGCATGAGGAGGTAGGCGAATAATTACAATTTTGCAGATTAACACTGGAGTGATAAATGATCAGATGGTCATGTACAGGTAGAGATATTGGTGTGCAAAAGAGCAGAAAAGTAAATAAATAAAAACAGTACGGGGATGAGGTAGGTAAAAATGGGTGGGCTATTTACCGATAGACTATGTACAGCTGCAGCGATCTGTTAGCTGCTCAGATAGCAGATGTTTGAAGTTGGTGAGGGAGATAAAAGTCTCCAACTTCAGCGATTTTTGCAATTCGTTCCAGTCACAGGCAGCAGAGAACTGTAACGAAAGGC
The DNA here is from genome assembly GCF_021184085.1 of Oncorhynchus gorbuscha. Classification (NCBI taxonomy): domain Eukaryota; kingdom Metazoa; phylum Chordata; class Actinopteri; order Salmoniformes; family Salmonidae; genus Oncorhynchus; species Oncorhynchus gorbuscha. The sequence continues at coordinate 48,248,836 of NC_060191.1, read as the reverse complement.
GGCCAAATGAGGTGTTGGCTTTAGGGATGATCAGTGAGATACACCTGCTGGAGCGCGTGCTACGGATGGGTGTTGCCATCATGACCAGTGAACTGAGATAAGGGGGAGCTTTACCTAGCATGGACTTGTAGATGACCTGGAGCCAGTGGGTCTGGCGACGAATATGTAGCGAGGGCCAGCCGACTAGAGCATACAGGTCGCAGTGGTGGGTGGTATAAGGTGCTTTAGTGACAAAACGGATGGCACTGTGATAAACTGCATCCAGTTTGCTGAGTAGAGTGTTGGAAGCAATTTTGTAGATGACATCGCGGAAGTCGAGGATCGGTAGGATAGTCAGTTTTACTAGGGTAAGTTTGGCGGCGTGAGTGAAGGAGGCTTTGTTGCGGAATAGAAAGCCGACTCTAGATTTGATTTTCGATTGGAGATGTTTGATATGAGTCTGACACACTGAACTCTGTCTGCAAAGTAGTTAGTGAACCAGGCAAGGCAGTCATCTGAAAAACCGATGCTACTGAGTCTGCCAATAAGAATATGGTGATTGACAGAGTCGAAAGCCTTGGCAAGGTCAATGAAGACGGCTGCACAGTACTGTCTTTTATCGATGGCGGATATGATATCGTTTAGTACCTTGAGCGTGGCTGAGGTGCACCCGTGACCGGCTCGGAAACCAGATTGCACAGCGGAGAAGGTACTGTGGGATTCGAGATGGTCAGTGACCTGTTTGTTGACTTGGCTTTCGAAGACCTTAGATAGGTAGGGCAGGATGGATATAGGTCTGTAGCAGTTTGGGTCCAGGGTGTCTCCCCTTTGAAGAGGGGGATGACTGTGGCAGCTTTCCAATCCTTGGGGATCTCAGACGATATGAAAGAGAGGTTGAACAGGCTGGTAATAGGGGTTGCGATGACAATGATAGTTTCAGAAATAGAGGGTCCAGATTGTCAAGCCTTTCAGAACATCTGCTATCTGGATTTGGGTAAAGGAGAACCTGGAGAGGCTTGGGCGAGTAGCTGCGGGGGGGGCGGAGCTGTTGGCCGAGGTTGGAGTAGCCAGGCGGAAGGCATGGCCAGCCGTTGAGAAATGCTTGTTGTGTCTTCGATAATCATGGATTTATCGGTGGTGACCGTGTTACCTAGCCTCAGTGCAGTGGGCAGCTGGGAGGAGGTGCTCTTGTTCTCCATGGACTTCACAGTGTCCCAGAACTTTTTGGAGTTTGAGCTACAGGATGCAAATTTCTGCCTGAAGAAGCTGGCCTTAGCTTTCCTGACTGACTTTGTGTATTGGTTCCTGACTTCCCTGAACAGTTGCATATCACGGGGACTATTCGATGCTATTGCAGTCCGCCACAGGATGTTTTTGTGCTGGTCGAGGGCAATCAGGTCTGGAGTGAACCAAGGGCTATATCTGTTCTTAGTTCTGCATTTTCTGAACGGAGCATGCTTATCTAAAATGGTGAGGAAGTTACTTTTAAAGAATGACCAGGCATCCTCAACTAACGGGATGAGGTCAATGTCCTTCCAGGATACCCGGGCCAGGTCGATTAGAAAGGCCTGCTCACAGAAGTGTTTTAGGGAGCGTTTGACAGTGATGAGGGGTGGTCGTTTGCCTGTATCCGCTACGGAGCCACAGTCAATGAGGCAGTGATCGCTGAGATCCTGGTTGAAGACAGCGGAGGTGTATTTGGAGGGCCAGTTGGTCAGGATGACGTCTATGAGGGTGCCCTTGTTTACAGATTTAGGCTAGAGGTCCTGTCATGAGCTCAATTATCCCCACCCTCCACATTCTCCCTCCCGGCAGGATACACACAGAGTGATAGCGACACACACTCATCTCACTGTGAGGTAACCATTGGGTCTATATCTATCACCTGACCCATGCCCTGGCCAAAGCCCCCAGCTTTCACAGATGACAACGATACATAATATAAGAAGGAATGGCGTTGAAGAGGCTACGTGGGGTTACATGTAAATACACTAGGCCTGTTAGTTACTCCCTCTTTACTTTACTCTGAAGTGGTAGAGGACAAAGAGAACGGTGAACAGGAATTAATGTACCACTACTGTTATCAGCCCTTGTTGTGGTTTGTGGGTTTTCTGACATGTGTGAAAACCAGACCTAGGTTAAAATAGTAAGGCAATGAGGCCTCCCGGGTGGCGCAGTGGTTAAGGGCGTTGTACTGCAGCGCCAGCTGTGCCACTAGGCTCTGTCGTAACCGGCCGCGACCGGGGGGGTCAGTGGGGCGACGTACAATTGGCCTTGGGATATCCTTCACTCATCGCGCACCAGCGACTCCTGTGGTGGGCCGGGCGCAGTGCGCGCTAACCAAGGTTGCCAGGTGCACGGTGTTTCCCCCGACACATTGGTTCGGCTGGCTTCCAGGTTGGATGCGCACTGTGTTAAGAAGCAGTGCGGCTTGGTTGGGTTGTGTATCAGAGGACGCATGACTTTCAACCTTCGTCTCTCCCGTTCCTGTACGGGAGTTGTAGCGATGAGACAAAATAGTAGCTACTAAAAAACAATTGGATACCATGAAATTGAGGAGAAAAAGGGGTAAAATTCACACACAAAAAAAAACAAAAAATATTAAGGCTTTACTTTCAAATATATAGTTATATATTGTAGTAGATGAATTTGATTTAATTTCAAATGATATATTTTCCAACACAATGTCACAAAACACATCCTTAATGTAACACATTATTGTCCAAGAGTCTCCCAGGGAGTTGTTGTGAGTTGTTGTACATTAACCTCACATCCCAAGACAAGAGGATCATTGACTGACTTTGATAATCATTAGAGGACAGACCTTCGACAAGATTCACTTCAAGACATGTGATTGTGTTATGGCAATAAACTTTTAAAAAGAGAAATCCCCAATAACTACACTTGTCATCACTACAATCACCATCATGTCTGTAGTTCTCTCTGTTTGCAGTGATGAATGTTTGTAGCATTAGGCTACCAAGCCTGCAATACTGTTTGTATTGACTTCCTACCCAAACCACAGTGACCTATTTATTGCCTTGCTCAACCAGCCCTGTTCTCATTCGCCAGTAAAGAATTGATTCATTCCAGAATCCAGACAAAAGCTGCAAACACAAATCTGCAAGGCCTATGAATACACGGTACCTAATCCGGCTAGCAGGAAAACAAACTTGTTTGAATAACATTCAGCGCAGAGCTGGAGCAAATCGGCTTTCAGTATTGTAACCGTAAATGAGGCCACATATGTTCTTCAATATAGTTCTCTACTACAGCATAATGATTTGTCCAGATTTCTGTTCACAGGTTAGCTGTGATGTCAGTGAGCTAGAAAACAGCAGCCTATGAGATAACCATCAGTTATGAAAAACATATATAACCAGAAAAACAGACCTACAGTAGGCCTAGCAGTTCTCATTTCAGCCTCATGCTAAATCATGTTAAACTAGACACAAGAGAGACCACAGGGTACCAAGATCAACAGAACTGACTGTTGTTGTCATCCAACTATGACAACATTTGTTTCTAGTGAATACACCCCTGAAATAAACCTTTTGTCTGTCTCAGACTGTAGACTCCCAGTCATAAATAACACGTCATACCATTCCTACTTACTAACTGTATCAGGTAAGACCCAAGTGCAGACTGTGTTGAAGTAACAATGTTTATTGCAACAAAAGGGGCAGGAAAACGACAGGTCAAGGCAGGCAGGAGTCGATAATCCAAGGTACAGGACGACAGGCAGGCCCAGGGTCAGGTCAGGTTGGTAATCCAGAGTAGGGGCCAAGGCACAGGACGGCAGGCAGGCTCAGAGTCAGGACAGGCAAGAGTCAAAACCAGGAGGCCGAGAAAAGAGAGACTGGGGAAAAGCAAGTGCTGAGACAAACCGCTAGTTGACTTGAACAAACAAAACGCACTGCCACAGACAGACAGAAAACACAGGTATAAATAACCAGGGTATAAGTGTGGAAGATGGGCGACACCTGGATGGGGGTGGAGACAAGCACAAGGACAGGTGAAACTGATCAAGGTGTGACAAACTGGGGGCTTTGGCTGAGTTTCCTTTTGCGAGGGTGGAGACTTGACAAACCGGAACTCAACATTTCTAATGCGTATAGACCCAGAACTTCACGCAGCTGACCAAATCATGCAAGATTTTAGTTCTGGGTTAACTGCGATTACCGCTAAAATAACGCTTAAGGCTTAATCTGTGTCCGGGAAACCCGCCTCAGTGTCTAATTCTAATTTATTGTTGAAGGTTTGTTAGGTTATAATGTTAGGTTAAAATGTTCAATTCGTTCTCTCATTTAAAAACATCTGCAATAGGCAAATTAGTATACGTGACCATATACACAGTCAACGCCAGCGATGATGATATAGTTAGGGCAGCTAGCAAGGCTGTCCGCTAGATGAAAATTGACAACCTGATCCCCATCCTCAGAACACTGGGAGCCACATTGAGTTTCAGCAGGGTAGGCCCACCTAATGACCCCTTTGCCTGCCCGATCCTTTGCCACGAAACAATGGACTGACTGTGGGTTAGCCAGCCAAGCTTCCTGTCTCAGGATCTGTCTGCCTTTCATACGCTTTACCAACCCAACCCAATCTGGTAGACATCTGTAGGGGGCTTTACCTTGTCATTAAGGATAGACCACCCGCTCAGGCACCACCATGGCTAACGCTGGTAACTTTCCCTTAGCCCGAGAGGGGGTTATGTATCCCGTCTCTGGCCGTCCAGGAGGCGCGGCCCATCGTTATCTAGGTGGGTGGATCAGTGTGGGTATCTCTCTCAGGAGCTTCTGGTTATCTCTTGTTTTTTAGTATAGGGGAACAAAAAGCTTGTGGAAAGTGTGGAGAGACAGGTGCCGTAGTGAGCTTAGTTAATGTAGCATGGTAGGTCACCCCTGTAACAGAGCTTTAAAGGTTGGCTTGGAGTGACCTAGGGTGGTAGAGTTGTCTAAACCAATGCCTCCCGATCAAATATACCTCTGCAGCATGGGTTTGAATCCAGCCCACTGCTATTTCAGCACACTCACTGCTCTATATTTCCTCTATATGTAATTTCTATCTGTAAAGGACGTCACACTGCTTTCTTAGCAAGTACCACTTCCTCCCGATTCGGGCCAGTACCCGGCGCAAACTTGGGACCTCTGGCTTGCTAGCACACGTGACCGCCCTCCTGAAGCCTCCTACTAGTCGGCAATACGCGAAAAGCTACCTATTCACTGACACAAGTTGGGACACTTCAGGCTAAGAAGTTTCACACATCCCCATGTGCTAAATTCACCCCTCAAACTTACTCAACAGCGACCCCTGCATTGAGCTGTGCAGCTAGGAATGGGCGGGTAATTACATTTTGTCAGCTGTTGATTGTCAAGCAAATAACTGCCGGTCTCTGCTGGACTTTTGGAACATCTACATTTTAAAGTCTAATAAATAAAGATATTTTCTCCAAGATGTTTGAGGTAGTGCACAGCTATTCTGTGATGAGCGGTTAACAAAGACACATGTACTCCTACAGTATATGCTTAAATTATTGTTATTTATGTAACTTTAGTTGTGATACAAATGTTGGGCTATATGTTTTGATATTTAAGGCTGCATGATGCGACTAATGATTTGAAAAAAGTAGCATGAAAGGCACGAGTTCTGCTTAGTTTTTTTGCGCACGGTGTACACACTTCATCAGTCTCTCATTCACAATTTCACAAGCACTTAATAATGCCTCGAATTTCCCGGCAGCATCTCCTTTGTGTGGCCCTAATCCCCCTAAAAATCCATGCCTTTTGCGGCCAGTGGCCCTTCTCCCTGCTGTGTTCCAAAGCACCTCTCATTCACATGGCTCTCAGTCACGTGATCAAATCTTTCTCACATCCGGGACACAACTGTGTGCATCCTTATCCAATTCCAAGGCGCATATTGAATCTATTGGAAGAACTGTCCACATTTACTTTTCGTCAGCCAACAAGATGAATAGACCTAACGAACAGCAAAAGCACTAGCCTATGTCAATCTACTATCCCCCATAGTACAAAAGTTGACCTATTCTATTCTGTGCGAAAAATAAATATTCCAAACATAGTCTGGGACAGATGTGGGATAAGATAGATCTCAAATTAATACAACCTCCAGCATCAAAATACCTGTTTTAAGCAATGAGCCTGACGCAGCAGATGAGAAAGTTTAGCTTAATATGTTGATAAACTATTAGGCTATTTCTTCATATTATAAGCGCAGCAATGTGCACACAGCAGTATTACCAGGAAACACCATTCTCAAAAGGAACCACAAATGAGATTATCCATGTAATGCTTTTATTATAAGATGTTAGGCTCTACACCCATTGTAAAGCAGATTAAAGCTGATTAATTGGCTTCATTTTAAGATGTTATTTGGCCACTTTAGTTGTGATATAAACCTTGTCAAAAGGTTACATTTGAAGTCGGAAGTTTACATACAAAAAAATCAAAAGAAATCAGCCAAGACCTCAGAAAAAAGAATTGTAGACCTCCACAAGTCTGGTTCATCCTTGGGAGCAATTTCCAAACGCCTGAATGTACCATGTTCATCTGTACAAACAATAGTACGCAAGTATAAACACCATGGGACCACTCAGCCATCATACCATTCAGGAAGGAGACGCGTTCTGCCTACTAGAGATGAACGTACTTTGGTGTGAAAAGTGCAAATCAATCCCAGAACAATAGCAAAGGACCTTGTGAAGATACTGGAGGAAACAGGTACAAAAGTATATTTATCCACAGTAAAACGAGTCCTATATTGACATAACCTGAAAGGCCGTGCAGCAAGGAAGAAGCCACTGCTCAAAAACTGCCATAAAAAATACAGACTACGGTTTGCAACTGCACATGGGGACAAAGATCGTACATTTTGGATAAATGTGCTCTGGTCTGATGAAACCAAAATAGAACTGTTTGGCCATAATGACCATCGTTATGTTTGAAGGAAAAAGGGGGAGTCTTGCAAGCCGAAGAAAACACACCCCCAACCATGAAGCACGGGGGTGGCAGCATCATGTTGTGGGGGTGCTTTGCTGCAGGAGGGACTGGTGCACTTCGCAAAAAAAGATGGCTTCATGAGGCAAGAAAATTATGTGGATTATGTGCAACATCTCAAGATGCCCATCAGGAAGTTAAAGCTTGGTCGCCAATGGGTCTTCCAAATGGTCAATGACCCCAAGCATACTTCCAAAGTTGTGACAAAATGGCTTAAGGACAACAAAGTCAAGGTATTGGAGTGGCCATCACAAAGCCCTGACCTCAACCCTATAGAACATTTGTGGGCAGAACTGAAAAAGTGTGTGCGAGTAAGGAGGCCTACAAACCTGACTCAGTTACACCAGATCTGTCAGGAGGAATGGGCCAAAATTCACCCAACTTATTGTGGGAAGCTTGTGGAAGGCTACCCAAAATGTTTGACCCAAGTTAAACAATTTAAAGGCAACCAAATACTAATTGAGTGTATGTAAACTTCTGACCTTGAAAAACTGAGTTGAAATGTATTTGGCTAAGGTTTATATAAACTTCCGACTTCAACTGTACATATATATATATATATATATATATATATATATATATATATATATACACTGTTCAAAAAAATAAAGGGAACACTAAAATAACACATCCTAGATCTGAATGAATGAAATATTCTTAGTAAATACTTTTTTCTTTACATAGTTGAATGTGCTTGGAACAAAATCACGCAAAAATTATCAATGGAAATCACATTTATCAACCCATGGAGGTCTGGATTTGGAGTCACACTCAACATTGAAGTGGAAAACCACACTACAGGCTGATCCAACTTTGATGTAATGTCCTTAAAACAAGTCAAAATGAGGCTTAGTAGTGTGTGTTGCCTCCACGTGCCTGTATGACCTCCCTACAACGCCTGGGCATACTCCTGATGAGGTGGCGGATGGGCTCCCCTCCCAGACCTGGACTAAAGCATCCGCCAACTCCTGGACAGTCTGTGGTGCAACGTGGCGTTGGTAGATGGAGCGAGACATGATGTCCCAGATGTGCTCAATTGGATTCAGGTCTGGGGAACGGGCGGGCCAGTCCATAGCATCAATGCCTTCCTCTTGCAGGAACTGCTGACACACTCCAGCCACATGAGGTCTAGCATTGACTTGCATTAGGAGGAACCCAGGGCCAACCGCACCAGTATATGGTCTCACAAGGCGTCTGAGGATCTCATCTCGGTACATAATGGCAGTCAGGCTACCTCTGGCGAGCACATGGAGGGCCGTTGCGGCCCCCCAAAGAAATGCCACCCCACACCATGACTGACCCACCACCAAACCGGAGATGCTGGAGGATGTTGCAGGCAGCAGAACGTTCTCCACGGCGTCTCCAGACTGTCACGTCTGTCACATGTGCTCAGTGTGAACCTGCTTTCATCTGTGAGGAGCACAGGGCGCCAGTGGCGAATTTGCCAATCTTGGTGTTCTTTGGCAAATGCCAAACATCCTGCACGGTGTTGGGCTGTAAGCCCAACCCCCACCTGTGGATGTCGGGCCCTCATACCACCCTCATGGAGTCTGTTTCTGACCGTTTGAGCAGACACATGCACATTTGTGGCCTGCTAGAGGTCATTTTGCAGGGCTCTGGCAGTGCTCCTCCTGCTCCTCCTTGCACAAAGGCGGAGGTAGCGGTCCTGCTGCTGGGTTGTTGCCCTCCTAAGGGCTCCTCCACGTCTCCTGATGTACTGGCCTGTCTCCTGGTAGTGCCTCCATGCTCTGGACACTGACAGACACAGCAAACCTTCTTGCCACAGCTCGCATTGATGTGCCATCCAGGATGAGCTGCACTACCTGAGCCACTTGTGTGGGTTGTAGACTCTGTCTCATGCTACCACTAGAGTGAAAGCACCGCCAGCATTCAAAAGTGACCAAAACATCAGCCAGGAAGCATAGGAACTGAGAAGTGAGCTGAGTTCAGTCCGCCATCTTGGTTTTCCACAAACTGTTGCCACAAAGTTGGAAGCATAGAATCGGAGCATAGAGGTTGGTAATGTTCTCTAGTTGCGCCGTGATTGGCTCAGTGGTCTGTCACTCATGGGGACACTACATCACCGCAAAATCTACAGGGAGAGCTCGAAAACTCAAGCCCCTTGGGTGCTGCCGTAGAGTTACATTAGAAGTGCCCATCCAAGAAGGCTCAAGGTCATTGGCCACAGATAAAACGACGTTAAATCACATTATATCTACAGTAGCTTTGATTGGACTGATCATGTCAACATCATACTTTCAAAATCTTAGCTAGCAAGCTCGCTGTCATCATCATAAATCAAGTCAACAATCTACTGGTAAAGAGAAATTATGAAGAGAAATGATAGATAAACGTATCGTGCTCATCAGCAATTGAACATAAACATTACACAACAAGTTGGAAATCGCAAATTCTACAATGAGTGGTTTGGAAGGAATCAGTGGCTAACTACAAGCATTGCAAAGCAATCACTAGCCTGCTATTCAGTGGAGTGGATGTGTGGTCCATGTCTGGGTTTAAGGGTCTCTTTTCCAAGCGTAAAATGATAAACATTCAACATTGGCCATGCTGTCATTCCAACATGACTTCTGCTGCTTTCAAAGCAACTGGAAACTTGGGACTGGGAAATCTCAGACTTCAGAGAGACAACCAGGAACTCTGAAAAAAAACAGCTCCAACTGGGAAAATACATTTAGAATAGTCATCCAACTTGGAATTCAAAGTCGGGAACTCTAGCCTCTTTTTTGAGCTCCAACCTGAAGATCAATAACATCATGATTCATCCTTGTTTTTTTCCGAGTTCCCAGTTGTCTTGAAAGCATCTTAAATCCAAAGGATGCCAGACATTGATGACAACGTTTGATGAGAACATTTGCCCATAGAGGGACTGGGCACAGCACAAGGTGAGTCCAAAAATGTCTTGTATGCTGCTGCACAAATAATGTAATATGCCAGGGAGATATGTATACTGTAGCTAACAAAGTAATAGTAAGTGGATGAAGTGTCATAAGCTGTTAGTAGCCCACGTGCCTCACCCTAATAATTTGGTCCCTTTCCCCCTCATAATTTAGCCTACTGTTCTGACTCGGTGGTGCACATGTAGCCTATAGCCTGTTTTGGAGAAATTCCATGGTCTAATATTATAAGAGCTTTCATTGCTTATATGCCTCCTTTATTTATCCTATGAATCTGACTTGGTGTACAGGAAGAATACTGTAAGAACGGCCCATGTTCTGAATTCTGTCGCTGTACATTTCAAAAGTGCTGAACAGATGGTTATATTGACTACGTTCGTCCTAGCTCTCTCATTAATGGCTTAATCGAAATTAAAGATTGCCTCTTATCTGCTCATCATCCCCTTATGCCATAGTTTGTACATCTCAATTGTCAGTAAAAAACAAATTTGTTAAAGCATGTCAGCTATGTTTTTTAAAAGGCAGTAAATGAGTGAACTGTTTTGCTGCCAGACAAGACTTCGCTGATAGCCAGGTGTGGAGTGACCCCTGACTGGGGACCCTTACAGCGGGCCCCGAATGGGAGGGAGACTCCGGCAGCGTCGCCCTCCTGTCGGCGCCGCTGGAGTGGCGGTGAGGGTCGCCACTCCAGAGGCACCACAGAAGTGGGCCAAGTGTCATGTTTTGTCATTGGTTATCATGTCTTGTCTCTGTGCTTCCCTTCTATTCGTTTCCCTCTGCTGGTCTTATTAGGTTCTTTCCCTCTTTCTATCCCTCTCTCCCCCTCCCTCTCTCCCTCTCTCGCTCTCTCTCTCTATCGTTCCGTTCCTGCTCCCAGCTGTTCCTCATTCTCCTAACTACCTCATTTACTCTTTTCACACCTGTCCCCTATTTTGCCCTCTGATTAGAGCCCCTATTTCTCCCTCTGTTTTCCGCTTCTGTCCTTGTCGGATCCTTGTATGATGTTCGCTGTTCTGTGTCCTTGTTTCGCCCTGTCGTGATTTACCTTCTTCAGATGCTGCGCGGGAGCAGGTGTCAGTGTCAGCTACGGCCGGTGCCTTCCCGAAGCGACCTGCAGTCTGTGGTCGAGTCTCCAGTCTTTCCTCTCTACTGACAAGTGGATTTCAGTTTTCCTGTTTTGCTTTCACCTAGATATATCCAGGATTATCACCTTTGTCTATAACTGGAATAAAGACTCTGTTTTCGTTAAGTCGCTTTTGGGTCCTCATTCACCTGCATAACACCAAGCCTAAGGTGGAGTGGGGTCTGCACCAGAGCCGACACCGACACAACGGTGAAATGCCCACCCAGACCCTCCCCTATAGGATCATGTTTTGGGGTACTGTCACGTCCTGACCTTAGTTCCTTTTTTAGGTCTCTATGTTGGATTGGTCAAGGCGTGAGTTGGGGTGGGCATTCTATGTTTTGTTCTATGTTTTGCATTTCTGTGTTTGGCCTGGTATGGTCCCAATCAGAGGCAGCTGTCATTCGTTGTCTCTGATTGAGAACCATACTTAGGTAGCCTGTTCCCACCTGGTATTTGTGGGTAGTTGTTTCCTGTCTTGTGTTTTGTCACCTGATAGGACTGTTTCAATTTTCGTTGTTTCACTTTGGTTATTTTGTATTCAGTGTTCAGTTATGTTTCATTAAAATGGACACTTACCACGCTGCGTTTTTGTCCGATCTTTCCTACTCCTCATCAGATGAAGAAGATCGTTACAGCAATACTGGGTGCATTGGCTAATTCATTGAAAACTTAGTCTTTGGCTTGCTTGTATAGAGCGGGTACTGTTATGCGGGTGAATGAGGACCCAAAAGCGACTTAACGGAAACAGAGTCTTTATTCCAGTCTTAGACAAAAGCGATAATCCTGGATATTATCAAGGCAAATGCAAACACAGGAAAACTGAAATCCACTCGTCAGTAGAGAGGAATGACTGGAGACGCGACCACAGACTGCAGGTCGTTTCGGGAAGGCACCGGCCGTAGCTGACATTGACACCTGCTCACACGCAGCATCTGAAGAAGGTAAAACACGACAGAGCGGAACAAGGACACAGAACAGCGAACTTCAAGCAAGGATCCGACAAGGACAGAAGCGGAAAACAGAGGGAGAAATAGGGACTCTAATCAGAGGGCAAAATAGGGGACAGGTGTGAAAAGAGTAAATGAGGTAGTTAGGAGAATGAGGAACAGCTGGGAACAGGAACGGAACGATAGAGAGAGAGAGGGAGAGAGGGAGGGGGAGAGAGAGGGATAGAAAGAGGGAAAGAACCTAATAAGACCAGCAGGGGGAAACGAACAGAAGGGGAAGCACAAGGACAAGACATGACAATATATGACAAAACATGACAGGTACTACCTGTTTGCTGAAATGGGTGCAAGAGTGAAATTCGTAACGTGGCTCGAGCACTTTCATGAGGTGCTGAAACCCCCTATTCTTGACCACAACCCACTATTATCGACCACAACCTCCTATTCTCGACCACACATGGGTGCCTATCCACAGCTATAAACCAAATAATGTAAAAAATATAAACACAGCCTACCTATCGCTATTGTCATTTATTTTCAAGGGCTGCTTGAATGCAGAGAAGAGGTGATGTATAGTTGTTTCTTTACATTCAGTCTTGCTTCGGTATACTGGGAGTGATGTCAGCATAAATGTGTCAACATATTTGAGGTATTGGCAGCTGCATAGGCTATTCTCATTGAGCGAAGCAACATACTTAAGAGTTAAGAGTTTTATCCGCAACTCTCTGGCCATTGTGGTTGTAATCTACTGGGAAGCCAAAAAGTTTATCAAACTAGAGATTTAAACGATGATGGAGGACCCTCCCAATCTGGTTTATTGACTCCACCACTCACCATTGTACAGAACTAGTTCCCGGGTGAGCCTCACAAAAGGACCGTTGTAAAGGCGCCAATTAAGATAAAACATTTGATAACAACAAGCGCATAGGCTTTAGTTGTTTTAACAGAATAACCAGAAAAAAAGACGGTGATTGTCAAGCAAATAACAGCCGGTCTCACGGTAATTGACTGAGATAGGTGTGCCGCTAACGCCCGGCCTCGACAACATCCGGTGAAATTGCAGAGCGAGAAATTCAAATGATAGAAATCGTAATATTAAACATTCATGAAAATACAAGTGTCATACATCATTTAAAAGCTTAACTTCTTGTTAATCCAGCCGCTTTGTCAGATTTCAAAAAGGCTTTACGGCGAAAGCACACCATGCGATTATCTGAGGACAGCGCCCCACCCACAAAAACATTACATACATTTTCCAACCAAGCAGAGGCGTCACGAAAGTCAGAAATAGCGATAAAATAATTCACTTACCATTGAAGATCTTCATCTGGTTGCAATCCCAAGGATCCCAGCTACATAACAAATGGTCCTTTTGTTCGATAAAGTCCTTCTTTATATCCCAAAAAAGTCAGTTTCATTGGCGCGCTAGTCTCAGTAATCCACCGGTTTCCCTCGTTCAAAATGCATAGAAATGAATCCCGTAAATTACCAATAAACTTCTTCCAAAAATATCAAACAACGTTCCTAATCAATCCTCAGGTACCCTAATATGTAAATAAACGATCAAATTTAAGACTGAGAATACTGGAGAACATTAGCGGAGATAAATAACGAAGTACACGCACTCACCGGAACATGCTACAAACACTATAGCCAAAATGGGAGCCACTTACTAAAACTACAAATTCAAGGTCATTTTTCAAAAAACAAGCCTGAAGCTCTTTCTAAAGACGGTTGACATCTAGTGGAAGCCCTAGGAATTGCAATCTGGGAGGTATTCCTTTTATATTCCCATTGACAGCCATAGTAATCAGGGGTGAGCTGGAAAAAATACATTTCTGGATGGATTGCCTGCCATATCAGTTCTGTTTTACTCACAGACATTATCTTAACAGTTTTGGAAACTTTAGAGTGTTTTTATCCAATACTACCAATTATATGCATATCCTAGCCTCTGGGCCTGAGCAACAGGCAGTTTACTTTGGGCACCTCATTCATCCAAACCTCCAAATACTGCCCCCTAGCCCGGAGAAGTTAATTAACATAAACCCATTTAGCATCTACTGGCATCCACACATAACCTACAAGCCACTGATGCAGACCTTTGGAACATCTACAGTTTAAAAAGTCTGATACATCCATGTAATGTAGCCTACACCTTCACCAAATCACAGTCCCTCCTCTCTCCGCTGAGAAAAGGGGACACAGTCTTCCAGCTTGTTAGCAGTTGATGTTATTCTTCAATAACACAGACCCCAAAGCAAATCAGGGGGAGAAAATATATTTATTTGAGAAGGACAAATCATAGATGTTATGCATTAGAAGTAGACGTTCAGTCTTCCCTGTCCTCAGTTTTTCTCCACAGAACAAAGAAACAGGATGCCACTTATAACCCCCCACCCTAGCCTGGGTTGACCAATCAGAAGTCCTTGCAGTACAACTGGGCCAATGGCCAAATAACAAGTATCCTGTTCCAGACTCAATGTACAAACCAATGAAAACATGGGACACGTAGCTTTGAGTTCAGGACTGACATTCCACAGATTCTAGACAGCTGTTGAACTGAAAACCAACTATTTATATTGAGAATTCCCTATTGATCATTCATTCTAGTCCTCTCGTCCTCTGTGTAGTGCATTTATCTTCCAAATATTCTTATAATCTGATGGCAAAACATAAGTCACACAGTATTATTTCTGCCTCATGCATCAATTCATGTTGTTACTCCTATGACCAGAGAAAGTTAAATATTCCACGATATTAAAAAAGACAAGCCAAAAATAATAAAAACATAAGTTAATTGAAACACTTTGCTATACTCATTCATTACAGCTGCAGTGCTGGTTGTAGCGTGAGTGGAAGTAGGGACAACACACATTTTATGGCTTATAAAACATATAAGTGTTGACGGTGCTGAAAAACAACTTAAACATGAACTTACTCATTTAAAAAAGTTGCTCTTTGCTGTATTTGTTGAGTCTCTCTCTAGTCATGGTTTTAATAGTTTTGAAATATCACATTATCAAAATATTTTTGAAATATCACATTATCAACTTTGCTGTGCTTTCAAGGAAATTGTGCAGACACTGATCTGAGCGATCTGATTGGCCAGTGGTAGGCCTAATAGGTGCACTTGATTTGTTCTCTGGACCTGCTGGGTAGGCGGAGTTCTACCTTCAGACACATTAAATGGTTCAACATGGGAACACTTTACATTCCTGGCACTAGGGCTGCTGAATCAAGTCAAGATCGTGATCGACTGGTGGGTGAGCACTGGGTACTGGTTTGATTGAGCCCTGATTGGATGACAGGCTCTGTTTCTGGTCTGTAGAAGGGGGGTAGGATAATAGCTAGGGTCACACGTCTTTCCTATCCAATTGAACCTGGCCATGAAAAACTCTGGTCCCTATACAGGAACACAGGAAGTTCTTATCATCATCACTGCTATCATCATTGACACTCAAAGTAGGGTTAACATGTTTTTGCTATCCAACTAATTAGGGTCTGCATTTTGCATAGCTAATTGTAGATCTTGTGTTTGTACGTACGTAGGGTATAAATGAGGCTTAACGGGCCTTGTTTGGGGACCCAGGTAAAGTTCCAGCCTCCCTGAGTGTTCTTGCGAACGAAGGCCTGTCCCTGAGGAAAGCTGTTTGTCTTGAGTCTGATGCTGCTGGAAGGGTTTAGGGACACGCTGAAGGCCAGCTCTATCTGGCTACGTGGGGTAGACAATGGGGTATTCATCACGTCACCCCCTATGGGATTGGAGAGGTTACGGCAGTGCAGGCTGGGAGTATGGTGCAGCCCGGGACTCCTGTCTTGAGACAGGTTGGGTGAGGTGGCTAAGATGGGCCCGAATGACTGTATTGGATCAGGTGGTGAGAGAGTGTTGACCGATTGGGGCAGTGGTGGTTCATAAGGGGTGACGTGGAAATTGGGGAGGACTTCTATGCTAGGGCTGTATAGGACAGACAGCACAGTTCCAGTGAAGTCAGAGCCTGAGTCTGTACAGAGACTGTAGTCACTGTTGGTGTTAAAGCAGCAATCATTGGATAGTCCTATACTGGCACCATTGCACAGGCCATCAGTATTTGAGTCATAAGCTGTATTTTTGTGATCGTTTTTTTGGCAGTAGTCACCAGAGGTGTCTGTGACAGAGCTGCATTTGGTGAGGGAGCTAATGGAGCAGTTGAAGCTTTATTCAGTGGATGATGTATCGATGGTTTCTTCGTCCTTCAGGCCCAAGGTCTGCAAGATCCACAGGTCCACAGAATCGGTACATGTTAGCTCCTCTTCGGGACAAAACTCCAGGGACAAGTTCTGGCAGGTCCGTTTCACCTGAGAACCAAGGAGCAGCTGACTGGCACTGAGGTTCCGGAATTCTCCAACACCATGCAGATTCTGGATTTCAGAATTCCGCTTCCGGTTCCTCCTCCCATCGCCACTCTGAGCAGAGAGAAGGCTCTATGGAAAAGGAGGAAGAAGCGAAAGAGCGAAATAGACGGTTTGAGAGAAACTACACCTCTGTAAAGTGGGAATATGAAGTAAATGCACCATCATGTTGCAGGTAATATTGCCCCCAAAAATGTTGGGCACTGACCAAATTTCAAGTCTACTGAGCACAAACTTGAATGTTGTGAACACTGAGGCTGTACCTGCTTTAAGTTACAGTTAATAGTGGCCTACCTACTAAAACAATGGAGAAAATGCATCCCGTAACATTTGAACATGGAAATAGCTGTTCTATAATTCAGCATACAGTAGCAGCCAATGTGTTGTGTTCAATGTAGGCCTACGTTCCATGAGACTTTTGAAAAAACATGCAAGGCTTCACATAAACCTGTTTATCCACTTGTCCTTCAGACAAGGAGGTGAATGAAAATGTTGTTGTGTTGTTTGATGCAAGAAACCACTTTACAAAATTAAATGCATTATTATTCCCATACCATTATTTAAGAGAATCAGAAAAATGATGCTACCCTCTGCCTATTGGCTACTAAGCTTATTGAAACCTGTCTCAAAATACACCAGTCCTTTTAAAAACAAAAAACGCTCTTTACCTGACTTTTCAAAGAAGCCTAGAAATGTACACGTTTTGTGCTCTTGTAGGAAGCAATTACTCCCCTATTGCTGACTACAAATTACCTATAACTGGGCTAATAACTCACAAACTAACAAAGGATATTAACAAAATGTGCACACGTGGCAACATGCTACTCTCACTTTGATCTCAAAACAAGCGCATCCACTCAAGACCACTCATGCTTTAAACAGTCCAGTTCAAAGTAAATGGCACAGATCCATATATGGTAATGGTTCAATTGCATTTATAAACTTGGTGGGTTGAGCCCTGAATGCTGATTGGCTGACAGCCGTGGTATATCAGACTGTATACCATGGGTATGACAAAACATGTATTTCTACTACTCTAATTATCTTGGTAACCAGTATAAAATAGCAATATTTGCTCGGGAGTTTGTGGTATATTGCCAATATACCACGGCTAAGAGCTGTGTCTAGCATAGGAATCGTCCTTAGCTGTGGTATATTAACCATATACAACACCCCCTCGGGCCTTATTGCTTAAATAAGCCTACTGCAGTTCTGATTGGTTATGCCGCACCGGTCTGTGTAGAGCATGTCAACACTAATATTGTGTTGATTTGATCACAATTGCCACAGTAAATGGAAACGTTGACAGTGTTAACTATCAAGAAAAAATATAGAAAGTTGAGTGAAGTTCAATCTCGTGCCTCTCTCCATGGGCTGATACTGCATTTCTTCTACCCTGCAGTCCAAGGGGAGCGGCGTGGCAGTCTCGGGTCTGCTGCGCGCCAGGGGGACACACGCAGCTTAGAGTGAACATTGGTTGCAGGCTTTCCAAAGGGCAACTTTATTTACTATGCTATGTTTAGAGATGAACCTTTAGAAAAACTCAGATGAAATTAATCAACCAATTCATCCATGAAGTAATTACCTTAGTTTTTTCCTCCAAGGCTTTCACACATGAGGAGTTTAAGAATTCTTTTAGATTGTTATTTTCCTCTTGCAGTCTTGCCAGTTCCTCCTCTTTTTGTATCAATGTGTCTTGAAGCTTAAGAAAATTAAGGAAAAATTTATAAATATCAACAGTACAAATGATATCTTCATTATTTTATTTACTCATTTGAATATATATATATATATATATATATATATATACACACACACACACACACGCACACTACCGTTCAAAAGTTTGAGGTCACTTTGAAATGTCCTTGTTTTTGATAGAAAAGCACATTTTTTGTCCATTAAAACAACATAAAATTGATCAGAAATACAGTGTAGACATTGTTAATGTTGTAATTGACTATTGTAGCTGGAAACGGCAGATTTTCTATGGAATATCTACATAGGCGTACAGAGGCTCATTATCAGCAACCATCACTCCTGTGTTCCAATGGCACGTTGTGTTAGCTAATCCAAGTTCATAATTTTAAAAGGCTAATTAATCATTTGCTGTCATGCAGGTGAAAGAGGACCCAAAAGCGACTTGGCGAAAACAGAGTCTTTAATCCAGTAAAGTAAATACAAACAAAAAAAACAACTTTCACTCGAAATGACGAGGACAAACTGGAGACTCGATCTTGAACAGCAGGTGAACAGCAGGTTGCCTCGGGAAGGCACTTGAACCAGACAGACTCAGACACCTGCTCACCTCGCAGCATCTGAGGAAAACACGACACGACAGGGCGATACACAATCACAGCACGGTGAATTCTAAACAAGGAACCGACAGGACAGGAACGGAACACAAAGGAAGAAATAGGGACTCTAATCAGGGGAAAGGATCGGGAACAGGTGTGGGAAGACTAAATGATTGATTAGGGGAATAGGAACAGCTGGGAGCAGGAACGGAACGATAGAGAGAAGAGAGAGCGAGAGAGTGAGAGAGGGAGGGGGAGAGAGAGGGATAGAAAGAGGGAAAGAACCTAATAAGACCAGCAGAGGGAAACGAATAGAATGGGGAGCACAGGGACAAGACATGATAATAAATGACAAACATGACAATTTGCAATTATGATTAAAGAAGCAATGATACTGGACTTCTTTAGACTAGTTGACTATCTGGAGCATCAGCATTTGTGGGTTCGATTACAGGCTCATGGTCAGAAACAAAGAACTTTCTTCTGAAACTCGTCAGTCTATTCTTGTTCTGGCTATTCTATGTGAGAAATTGCCAAGAAACTGAAGTTCTCGCTGTGTACTACTCCCTTCACAGAACCTCTCAAACTGGCTCTAACCAGAATAGAAAGAGTGGGAGGCCCCGGTGCACAACTGAGCAAGGGGACAAGTACATTAGAGTGTCTAGTTTGAGAAACAGACACCTCACAAGTCCTCAACTGGCAGCTTTATTAAATAGTACCCGCAAAACACCAGTCTCAACATCAACAATGAATAGGTGACTCCGGGACAGTGTCACCAACAAAGCACCGTCACACCATAACACTTCCTCCTCCATGCTTTACAGTGAGAAATACACATGCAGATATCTGTTCACCAACACCGCATCTCACAAAGACATAGCGGTTGGAATCAAAAATCTCCAATTTGGAGAAAGGGCAGATTTTTCCACTTGTCCATTGCTCGTGTTTCTTGGCAAAAGCAAGTCTCTTCTTCTTATTGGTGTCCTTTAGTAGTGGTTTCTTTGCAGCAATTCAACCATGAAGGCCTGATTCACGCAGTCTCTTCTAAACAGTTGATGTTGAGATGTGTCTGTTACTTGAACTCTGTGAAGCATTTATTTGGGCTGCCATCTGAGGTGCAGTTAACTCTAATACATGTATCCTCTGCAGCAGAAGTAACTCTGGGTCTTCCTGTCCTGTGGCAGTCCTCATGAGAGCCAGTTTCATCATAGAGCTTGATGCTGCAACTACACTTGAAGAAACTTTCAAAGTACTTCAAATTTTCCGTATTGACTGACCTTCATGTCTTAAAGTAATGATGGCGTTTCTCTTTGCTTATTTGAGCTGTTCTTGCCATAATATGGACTTGGCTTTTTACCAAATAGGGCTATGTTCTGTATACCATCCCTACCTTGTCATAACACAACTGATTGGCTCAAACGCATTAAGAAAATAAATTCCACAACATAACTTTTAACAAGGCACACCTGTTAATTGAAATGCATTCCAGGTGACTACCTCACAAAGCTGGTCGAGAGAATTCCAAGAGTGTGCAAATCTATCATCAAGGCAAAGGGTGGCTACTTTGAAGAATTGCACATATATTTTGATTTGTTTAGTAAACACTTTTTTGGTTACTACATGAATCCATGTGTGTTATCTCATAGTTTTGAGGTTTCACTATTATTCTACAATGTAGAACAGTAAAAACAAAGAAAACCCCTGGAATGAGTAGGTGTGTCCAAACTTTTGACAAGTACCGTAAGTATTCAGACACTTTGCTATGAGACTCGAAATTGAGATCAGGTGCATCCTGTTTCCATTTATCATCCTCGAGATGTTTCTACAACTTGATTGGAGTCCAACTGTGGTAAATTCAATTGATTCAACATGATTTTGAAAGACACACACCTGTCTGTATAAGGTCTCACAATTCACAGTGCATGACAGAGCAAAAACCAAACCACTACTAAAGGAAATAAAGGTGAAATAAAAATAAAAGAGGTTTAAGCAATTGTCCGTAAAGCTCCAAGACAGGATTGTGTCGAGGCACAGATCTGGGGAAGGGTACCAAAACATTTCTGCAGCATTGAATGTCCCCAAGAACACTGTGGACTTCATCATTCTTAAATGGAAGAGGTTTGGAACCACCTAGTGTTACAACTTCAAATGATAACACTCATACATCGATAACAGGAAACAAGCCCGCACAAATACCCAGCGGGCCTAGTGCCCCTAAATAGCCTACAAACAAAACCTAACTCAAAACAGGTGTACTCAATTAAACCCAATAAACAGAAACAAACAGAAAGGGAATCGATGACAGCTAATAGGCCGGCGACGACGACCGCCGAGCGCCGCCCGAACAGGAAGAGGCACCATCTTCGGCGAGATTCGTGACACCTAGACTCTTCCTACAGTCGTGGCCAAACATTTTGAGAATGACACAAATATTAATTTCCACAATGTTTGCTGCTTCAGTGTCTTTAGATATTTTTGTCCGATGTTACTATGGAATACTGAAGTATAAGTACAAGCATTTCATACGTCTCAACGGCTTTTATTGACAATTACATGAAGTTGATGCAAAAAGTCAATATTTGCAGTGTTGACCCTTCTTTTTCAAGACCTATGCAATCCACCCTGGCATGCTGTCAATTAACTTCTGGACCACATCCTGACTGATGGCAGCCCATTCTTGCATAATCAATAGTTGGAGTTTGTCAGAATTCGTGGGTTTTTGTTTGTCTACCCGCCTCTTGAGGATTGACCACAAATTCTCAATGGGATTAAGGTCTGAGGAGTTTCCTGGCCATGGACCCAAAATATTGATGTTTTGTTCTCCGAGCCACTTAGTTATCACTTTTGCCTTATGGCAAGGTGCTCCGTCATTTTGGAAAACGTATTGTTCATCACCAAACTGTTCCTGGATGGTTTGGAGAAGTTGCTCTCGGAGGATGTGTTGGTACCATTCTTCATTCATGGCTGTATTCTTAGGCAAAATTGTGAGTGAGCCCTTGGCTGAGAAGCAAACCCACACATGAATGGTCTCAGGATGGTTTACTATTGGCATGACACAGGACTGATGGTAGCACTCGCCTTATCTTCTCCGTACAGGTTTTTTTTCCGGATGCCCCAAACAATCGGAAAGGGGATTCATCAGAGAAAATGACTTTACCCCAATCCTCAGCAGTCCAATGCCTGTACCTTTTGCAGAATATCAGTCTGTCCCTGATTTTTTTTCCTGGAGAGAAATGGCTTCTTTGCTGCCCTTCTTGACACCAGGCCATCCTCCAAAATTCTTCGCATCACTTTGCGTGCCGATGCAGTCACACCTGCCTGCTGCCATTCCTGAACAAGCTCTGTACTGGTGGTGCCCCGACCCCGCAGCCAAATCAACTTTAGGAAACTGTCCTGGCTCTTGCTGGACTTTCTTGGCGCTCTGAAGCCTTCTTCACAACAATTGAACCTCTCTCCTTGAAGTTCTTGATGACCCGATAGATAAATGGTTGATTTAGGTGCAATCTTACTGGCAGCAATATCCTTGCCTGTGAAGCCCTTTTTGTGCAAAGCAATGATGACGGCACGTGTTTCCTTGCAGGTAACCATGGTAGACAGAGGAAGAACACTGATTCCAAGCACCGCCCTCCTTTTGAAGCTTCCAGTCTGTTATTGAAACTCAATCAGCATATGACAGAGTGATCTCCAGTCTTGTCCTCAACAATCACACCTGTGTTAACGAGAGAATCCCTGACATGATGTCAGCTGGTCCTTTTGTGGCAGGGCTGAAATGCAGTGGAAATGTTTTTTGGGGGATTCAGTTCATTTGCATGGCAAAGAGGGACTTTGCAATTAATTGCAATTCATTTGATCACTCTTCATAACATTCTGGAGTATATGCAAATTGCCATCATACAAACTGAGGCAGCAAACTTTGTGAAAATTTATATTTGTGTCATTCTCAAAACTTTTGGCCACAACTGTAGACCTGGCCGCCTGGCCAAACGCAACAATCGGGGAAGAAGGGCCTTGGTCAGGGAGGTGACAAAGAACCGGATGGTCACTCTGACCGAGCTCCAAAGTTCCTCTGTGGAGATGGAAGAACCTTCCAGAAGGACAACAATCACCAATCAGGCCTTTATGGTAGAGTGGCCAGACGGAAGCCACTACTCAGTAAAAGTCACATGACAGCCTGCTTGTAGTTTGCCAAAAGGCACCTAAAGGTCTCTCAGACCATGAGAAACAAAATGCTCTGGTCTAATTAAACCATGATTGAACTATTTGGCCTGAATTACTAGTGTCACATCTGGAGGAAAACTGGCACCATCCCTACGGTGAAGCATGGTGGTGGCAGCATCATGCTGTGGGGATGTTTTTCAGCGGCAAGGACTGGGAGACTATTCAGGCTTGAGGGCAAGATTAATTGAGCAAAGCACAGAGAGATAGATCCTTGATGAAAACCTGCTCCAGAGAACATTCCAACAGGACAACGCAGGAGTGGCTTTGGGACAAGACTGAATGTCCTTGATTGGCCCAGCCAGAGCCCGGACTTGAACCTGAACGAACATCTCTGGAGAGTCCTGAAAATAGCTATGCAGCAACGCTCCCCATTCAACCTGACAGAGCTTGAGAGGATCTGCAGAGAATAATGGGAGAAACTCCCCAAATACAGGTGTACCAAGCTTGTAGCATCATACCCAAGAAGACTCGAGGCTGTAATAACTGCCAAAGGTGCTTCAACAAAGTATTGAGTAAAGGGTCTGAATACGTAGGAAAAACTGTGTTTGCTTTGTCATTATGGGGTATTGTATGTAGAAAAAAATACAATTTAATCAGTTTTAGAATAAGTCTGTAACGTAACAAAATGTAGAAAAAGTCAAGGGGTCTGAATACTTTCCGAATGCACTATGAAAGGTTAAGGGTTAAGGGTTAATGGTTAAGTGCCTGGTAAGGGGCTTGAATGCCTTGAAAAGACCCAACGGCAGGTAGCACATGAGATTCTGATGAAAGAACCCCTCCATTTTTGTGTGTGTAAATACCTGCTTGTTTCTCTGCAAATGTGGCGACAGGTGGTCATTCCAGTTGGGGTCAGGTGGAGAGGTCCCACAGTCCAAGCGGGAGAGGAGTTCTAGGTGGGAGAGGAGACAGAGACATGACCCTAAATATCAAAAATATAATACCAATAATACCATTCAAGGACTAAACTCAACCGCATGATGTACATTACATCCATGGAGTTGAGTGGAGACTAGAGTTTGTGGAGTTAACCTCCAACTACTTAGAGTCGCTGTGTGTCCTCTGGAGCTGCATGCCTTTCTGTTAGCTGAAATCCATACTTTTTAATAAAACGTTAATCAAATACAACCACTGATGCTGTTGCTCTAAATGGCAACTAAGTGTGAATGCGCATGTGCCAATTGAATCTCAACGAGCAAACAGTCGGTGGTTGTATTTGATTAACGATTCACTAAAAATTATGGATTTCAGCAAAGAAAGAAACTCACTCAGCTACAGTGGACCAACATAGGTACACGGTAAGGGTTTAAGAATTTACCATTTAAAAGTATCGATTGCACAGCGACTCGAAATAGTCAGAGATTCACTTCACAAACTTTAGTCTCGACTCAACTCCGTGGATGTGATGCACATCAGCAAGAGCTATAGGCCTACATGAGTAAATAGTGGGTACAGTATAAAGAAAAGAAAGAAAGAAAGGAAACAGTCAGAAGACTTAGGACAGGATGTTCGATCAATCATATTCTGACATCCAAATGCGGATAATTCCAGTGATAAACGTGCCAGCCCAACGGAGTCTCACGCTGAACATAGCATATCGCTGCTAAGTAAAAATGTATTTCAAACAAATTACTCCGCTGTGTCGACTCCTGCTGGCAGGCTGTGTTGTCCGGGGAACCAGCAGCCCAAAAAGAGGCCAGAGTCACAGTGGAAACATCAACACTGTCTGCTAACGTTGGGGCGGGGTAATGGCAGTCGTAGAGTTGGCCCCCTACGAAGCTCAGATCTTGGCAAGTCTGGGCAGTGCGCTGTAAAACAAATAGGCACGAGGGATAGCTCATCAATAAAGTCATAGCTTATCAATTAAAGGCCTTAAAGTAGACCATATCTGTTCAGTCAAACTATCAAAAATGTCATATTGGAAGTATATCATTGCATATTATAGCATGTTCATGATCATCAATTGTGACAATAATTGATCACCTAATGCAGATAGATGTAATGAATTGTGATCTGTCTGTCTCTCTTGTATGGAACTATCACAAATTGGCTTCAAGGAACCTTAGATGCAACATCCTTATTTGATGTGAATTCCAGTTAGATCGAATAAATTCAACTACCAGATGTGTTTAAAATATAACTAAATAAGTAGATTGCCTCAAGCTATCTGCAATTTCCCATGTCGTAATATGAAATGCGTAGAAGGTTCCTCGACAGTTGTAGCGACTTATCCAAACTGTGCAAATTCCTGATCCCTTGGCACGTTCACAAAATCTCAGCACTTCAGTCAACAGTGTAGACCACGCTATGTTATATAAAACTTTGCATCAAACTTAAATACAGTGCATTTGAAAAGTGTTCAGACTCCTTGACTTTTTCCACATTTTGTTATGTTACAGCCTTATTCTAAAATATATATTTTTTATTCTCTCCTCATCAATCTACAGACAATACCCCATAATAACAACAAAGTAAAAACAGGTTTTTAGAAATGTGTGTGTCAACTGTGGGACCTATATATATATATATATATATATATATATATATATAGTGCATGTCAGAGCAATATATATATATATATATAGGGTCCCACAGTTGACAGTGCATGTATTCAGTATTCAGACCCTTTTCTCAGTACTTTGTTGAAGCACCTTCTGGCAGCATTTACAGCCTTGAGTCTTTTTAGGTATGACGCTACAAGTGTGGCACACCTGTATTTGGGGGGGTTCCTCCCAATCTTCTCTGCAGATCCTATCAAAGTCTGTCAGGTCCAATGGGGAGCGTCGCTGCACAGCTATTTTCAGGTCTCACAAGAGATGTTTAATCTAGTTCAAGTCCGGGCTCTGGCTGGGCCACTCGATGATATTTAAAGACTTGTCCCAAAGCCACTGCTGCGTTGTCTTGGCTGTGTGCTTAGGGTCGTTGTCCTGTTGGAAGGTGAACCTTCGTCCCAGTCTGAAGTCCTGAGCGCTCTGGAGCAGGTTTTCATCAAGGATCTCTCTGTGCTTTGCTCCGTTCATATTTCCCTCGATCCTGACTGGTCCCCAGTCCCTGCCGCTGAAAAACATCCCCACAGCATGATGCTGCCACCACCACAACTTCACCGTTGGGATGGTGCCAGATTTCCTCCAGATGTGATGCTTGGCATTCAGGCCAATCATGGTTTCATCAGACCAGAGAATCTTCTTCTTTCTCATGGTCAGAAAGTCCTTTAGGTGCCTTTTGGAAAACTCCAAGCAGGCTGTGATGTGCCTTTTACTGAAGAGTGGCTTCCCTCTGGCAACCACCATGAATGCCTGATTGGTGGAGTACTGCAGAGATGGGTGTCCTTCTGGAAGGTTCTCCCATCTCCACAGAAGAACTCTGGAGCTCTGTCAGAGTGACCATAGATTCCAAATTTCTTCCATTGAACAATGATGGAGGCCACTGTGTTCATGGGGACCTTCAATGCTGCAGACATTTTTTGGTACCCTTCTCCAGATTTGTCCCTCGACACAATCCTGTCTCAGAGCTCTACAGACAATTCCTTAGACCCCATGGCTTGGTTTTTGCTCTGACATGCACTGGCAACTGTGGGACCCTATATAAAAAGGTGTGTCCCTTTCCAAATCATGTCGAATGAATTGAATTTACCACAGGTGGACTCCAATTGCGTTGTAGTAATTGAATGGAAACAGGATGCACCTGTGCTCAATTTTGAGTCATTGCAAAGGGTCTGAATACTTATGTAAATAAGGAATTTCAGTTTTTTATTTTAAATAAATGTACAAACATTTCTAAAAACCTGTTTTCGCTTCGTCATTATGGGGTATTGTGTGTAGATTGTTGACGGAAAACATTCATTTAACCAATTTTAGAATAAGGCTGTAACGTAACAAAATCTGGAAAAGGGGAAGGGGTCTGAATATTTTCCAAATGCACAGTACATCTTTTTTTAAATAAAACTAGTCACATGCAGGTCTGCAATAGCACTAAATTACCAGTAGAACACAATCACAATGTGCTGATGAACATTAAAGGCCCAGTGCAGTCAAAAATGTGATTTCTCTGTGTTTTATATACAGTACCAGTCAAAAGTTTGGACACACCTACTCATTCAAGGTTTTTCTTTAAATTGTACTATTTTCTATATTGTAGAATAATAGTAAAGACATCAAAACCATGAAATTACACATATGCCTGGAGTGTACAAAGCTGTGATCAATGCAAAAGGTGGCTACTTTGAAGAATTGCAAATATAAAACATATTTTGATTTGTTTAACACTTTTTTTTGTTACTACATGATTCCATATTTGTTATTGCATTGTGTTGATGTCTTCACTATTATCCTACAATGTAGAAATGAGTACAAATTAAGAAAAACCCTGGAATGAGTAGGTGTGTCCAAACTTTTGACTGGTACTGTATACTTCCACAGAATAATACTGTGAAATTGTGAAAACAATGGCAATGCACTTTTGAAAAAAGACTGTTTGAAAAGACTGCCTGAAATGTCAGCCTGTTTTTGTGGGATGACATCACCAGGCAGTAAATTGGTTAATAGACCAATAAGAAAGAGAGTTCCAAACCTCTCTGCCAATAACAGCTAGTTTTCAGTTTTCCCCTCCCACCCAGACCACTCCCAGACAATCCTAGCAAAAATCATCCTTGAGAAATTGGTTTTTGCCAAGAACCCATTTTTGTTTATTTTTGATAATTTTAATTGAAAAATAATCGCTGTAAGGTTTTCACCCAGATATGATTTGACATTGATTTGACATTGAGATAAATACAGCTGTATTAGACCTTTTAACTCAAGAAAAAGTTTATTTTATTAGGAAAATGTTTAAGTGTCAAATTATGTGCCCAGGACACTCACCATGGATCTGGTAGGGTTATACGGAGTAGATTGTGAGGGGATGCTCCGGCAATGCTCCAAACGGCAATGCTCCGAACCTGTAAAGAGAGCTGCTGCGTGGGTTGGGGGTCGGTGAGTATGTAGGCTACAACTAATCTTAATTGTGTAGTAGCAGTGACGTCTGAGCCCTATATCCCCTCCAAGCAATCTAATTTGATGATCTAAAGCTGTTAAACTTGTGACGTGTTATATTTGAGCGTTGGAGTAATTGTGCCGCCTTTTTCATTAAATCAGAATAAATCAAGTTAAGTTATGCACGTCACTTAATGCAGTAGCATACACCAATACTTATTCTATTTCGCAAGGTGTGTGAGTATATAGCCGCATCATCAAGTAATTCTGCGAAGGAGGAGATATGATGGTGAGATAAAAATCCTCAGAGCGCACCTGTGCGCAGGACTCGGTCTATTGGATGGCACAGAGTTAATGTTTAAACCAAGAAGAGATAGTTAAGAGAAATGAGGAATTAATTTAACCAAGTGTGTGTCATGGGTAGACATGCATATACTCACACTTCCACTCAGCTTGCAGTTAAATGAAAGGTACCTTTGAGTGACACATTAACATGGTCTTGTATGAGAGATGAGGTGAGCGTGAGAGAGGGGGGAGAGGGTAGGGGTGTACTGTATTAATTGTAATTATGCTGGTGGTATATTTTCTGAATGATTTCTAGCTAAATATGTGCACTCGATCAATGAAACAGTATAAAGTTCGCTACATAATTGTTTATTGTTTTTTCACCCCTCAAATGAAGGAAGGTCCTGCGCCCTTTGGGGGGCTCGACCAGGGGTTTAATTGGTCCAGGTCCCACCTATGATCCAAATGAGAGCCAGGTGGAGCTGACACCCGGTACCTTTGGTTAGTTGAATTATCAAATTAAAAATAGTTGTCCACATGCAATTTTCCACAGCCAACAACACAAGTACGTAACAGCAAAGTCAGACAATCCCACAGTAGAACGAATGGTTTTTACCTATTAAATTGTTCAGCCTTTCGCATTCTATGCGAGAAAACAACATTCCTCTCAAGGCTCATTGAAATTGGAAGTGCCGCACACGGGGAGAAATGTACATGCCCAGTCATTGTACAATGTTCTTAATGTAGTCGTGGGAAAACACGCCTTTGAAAGCAGTTTTTATGCCCACTGTTAAAAGAGGAAGAACACAGAGCTTTATTGTGTTAGTAGGCTACACTTATTTCTCAAATCAAAGAAATTAATAAAATACACAATTTTAGAACCTGCATGGTCATGGTTTGTGGGTGTTAGCGCTCACCAATGCCGTTGAATGCGTAGGGAAGATGGGCTAAATCTAACCAGGATCAGGTGTAACAGGTAGGCCTACATTATAATCACAGTACATGATATTTAGTTGGCTGAGTGCCAGTGGAATGTTTTTTGTGGGGGACATTCAACTCATCAATATGTTGCTAACTATATGTAGCAACACAATTCATGGTCTAGCTAATACTTTCTGATCTAGCTAATAGTTCATCCAATTGGGTAAATGCAGATGGACAACCCCTTAGCCTATTTATTTAGAGACACTATGCTGCATCAGGTGATGATGCTTATTGCTAAATAGCACACCTGTCTAATAATAATGACCAATATGTTATTGGAGGGGGAAATTATATTTTAGAAGAATATCCTTTTAAAAAGTCACCATCACTGACCTTCTCACAGTCATTCTCAACCCCCAAAAGTTGTTGGTCTCTCGTAGTGTGCTGGAATATGTGCTTTTGTCAGTATATCTTGTTTAGGCTAGTATATCAATTATTCCACAGTTAGCGCACCCAAATCAAATCGTCAACTAATCACCAAGCCCGTGACTAGGTGAGTTAGTTCAGGGCTACAGCAGAACTGTTAAATGGTTGGGGTTCCCCGAGGAGAGGTTAGAGAACCACTGGCCTAGCGGTTAGCGCGTTGGTCGCTGGTTCCATTAACCGAGCCGATAAGAAAAACATTTGCTCTGGGAGCATCATCCTACTATGGCTGACCCTGTAAAACAACACATTTCACAGCACCTATCCAGTCTATGTAACAATAAAAACTTGACATAATAAAATAGGTCTGCTGTGCAGTGCGTGACTGACTGTTATGCTCCTAATAATAGTCACCTTGGCTAATAACTAATTTATGAGACAAAATGTAATTACTATGATTGTGATATGTGGTTGTCTCACCTAGGTAACGTAAGATGAATGTACTAACTGTAAGTTGCTCTGGATAAGAGTGTCTGCTAAATGACTCAAATGTACATGTAGTCTGAAGTTCTTGTTTAACCATTCACCCAGCAGCTACAGTATGTGATGTGCTTATGACAACCTGGCATATTAGATCCTATCAAAAAGCAAACCTCCTCCAAACAAAGGCTCGAGGTTCAGTCAGAACTCAACCCGGTAGTATATACAGTGCCGGGGAAAAGTATTTTCCCCCTTCCTTATTTGAAGTCGTCCAGGTCCTGAGGCAGCAAAACATCTCCAAACCATCACACTGCCACCACTTGACCGTTGGTATGAGGTTCTTACTGTGGAATGCAGCGTTTGGTTTTTGCCAGGCATAATGTGACCCATGTCATCCAAAAAGTTATACTTTTGAATCATGTTCTTTCCATAGAGAATTCTTCCAAGAGTCTTGTTGATCATCCAGGTGCTTTTTTGGCAAACTTGATTCAACTTTTTGCATGACTTGGGTCACATTATGCCTTGCGAAAGAGCCTCATACCAATGGTCAAGCATGATGGTAGTGTGATGGTTTGGAGATGCTTTGCTGCCTCAGGACCGGGACGACTTGCCTTAATTGAAGTAGCCATGATTTCTGCTCTGTATCAGAGAATTCTACAGGAGAATGTCAGGAACAACCAGCTATGCTAAGTTTACCCATTTCCAAAATTCCTCCACAGGGGACATCAAAAACTACTATTTCCAAAGGTGGAACAACCAGCTATTAAGTTTAAGGGGGCAACTACTATTTCCACATGGGAATTGGGTGTTGCATAACTTAAATAAATAAGTATCCATTTTTTTATTATTTGTTCACTCAGGTTCCCTTTATCTAATATTAGGTTTTGGTTGAAGATCTGATAACATGCAGTATTAAAAATATGAGAAAGTAGAGAAAATGAGAAAGGGGTCAAACCTTTTTACAGCCACTGTACACACACAGCGTGATAGTGACATACCCTCCTCTGTTCTTCAGTAACCTCGGGCCCATAACCTGACCTGAACCAAGCACCGGGCAAAGCCCCCAGCTTTCACGGGTAAGATCTTTACATAATATAAGAAGGGAAGGAGATAGAGGTGGTCTGGGGTTACATGCAAATACACTAAGCCTGTTAGGCCTACTTCTTTTAACTTACAACCACAGGCTTTGAAGTGGTAGTGGACAGAGAGGTAGGAGAACAGGAATTCATGTAACACTACTGTTATAAGCCCTTGTAGTGGTTTGTAGGTTTTTGGACATTCTGATTCTGAAACGTGTGAGTGTAAACCAGTTCTGGTTTCTTTCAAACACTTTCTGGGTTCTTTCAAACACTCAACTTGATTTGAGCTTCAATTGATACATTTTCCAATGCTAGTAAAAATATAGCCACAATGCATAACAAAACACAGTTAGGCCTATTGTCCAATAGCCTCCCAGGGAGATTTTGTACATTAACTTCATAGACCGGGTAGATAATTGACTAACTTTGATAATCATAAGAGGGCTCAGGCTTCCTACCAAACCCACTACAAGACTCACAACACAAATGGGAACAGATTATCCGAACAAAATAATAAACATAGAAATTCCACAGAATTGGCCTCATCATACTACCAGCCCATGTGTAGTTCTCTGTCTGCTTGTATGAATGTCTGTAGCATTAGACCTACTTAGACCTATTGAGTTGCTCAACCAGCCCTGTTCTCATTCGCAAGTAAAGAAATGATTCATTCCAGAATCCAGACAAAAGCTACAAACACATAAAGCTGCTAGGCCTATGAATACAGGGTACCTTATCTGGCTTTTAGGAAAACAGCCCTACTTCGAATAACACCTAATGTAGAGCTGGAGCAACCAGGCCTTCAGAAATGTCTGTACGTGAGGCCACATATAGTGGGCATCATAAGTATTCACCCCTTTGGATTTTTTCCACATTGTGTTGCGTTACAAAGTGGTTTTGAAATGGATTTAATTGTGATTTTATTTTGTCATTGAGCTACACAAAATACTCAATGTCAAAGTGAAAACAAATTTATAAAAATGTATAAAAGTGAAATAAAACAATTGCTGTTTCATAAGTATTCACTCCCTTTCTTTAGGCCCTAAATGAGTTCAGTAGTAAAACGTGGCTTACAAATCACATAATACGCTCCATGGACTCACTCCGTGTGAAACAATAGGGGTTGACATTTTTTTTTTAGGACTAACCTCTGTTCTGTCCCCCATACATACAACATCTGTAAGGTCCCTCAGTCAACTATTACATTTATAGCACTGATCCAACAACAAAGCCCAGTGAGCTTTTCAAAATCCTAATAAAGACGGTAGAAATTGGTGGTTGGGTAACAATAACAAATTAGACATTGAATATCACTTTAAGCATGGTCAAGTTAATAATTATGCTGTGGATGATGTATTAAACCACCCAGACAAATCACAGATAGCCATCGTTCTGAACTGAGCTGTCGGACAGGAAGACAACTGCTCAGGGATGTCACCATGAGGCCATTGCTGATTTTAAAACAGGGTTCCATGACTGAGTTCAACGAGTTCAATGACTGTGATGGGTGAAAACTGAGGATGGATCAACAACATTGTAGTAACTCCACAATGAGTTTGAGTTTATTTTCATTTTAAAATTACATTAATCGACATTTTAGTAAAAGGGAGGGTTTTAGCCATCTGACTCATTTTCAACCTCAGTCCCCGGGCATGTTATTAAAAACAATTACAACAACAATACAGACAAACAATGAGCAGTGAGCACATGCAGAGCAACATAGGACAAGCAACACGTAGCACGCAGACAGAGCAATAGCACAAAAAGCAACAAAACTAAATACATAAAGGCAACAAAGTGTTTCCACACCTCACAAGCTACAGACAACTGATAACATGGAAAGTGACAATACACAGCTAGGGATTATGTTCACAGGTCTGATTGTCCTTTAGCCATGTCTTTATATTTTATGTGAAGGTGTGATAGGTGGTGCAAGACATGGGAAGCACTCACAGAGAGCATACTTGCAGACAGTTTTTCTCACATTGAGATGCAAATATGAGTCGCTGAGCCATTTTGTAAAATGGACCATTACATTAGTGAGTTTTTGTACAGCTTGTCTGCTCTTTGCATGCACATACAGTGCATTCGGAAAGTATTCAGACCCCTTGACCTTTTGCACATTATGTTACGTTACAGCCTTATTCTAAAATGGATTAAATACATTTTTTTCCCTCATCAATCTACACACAATACCCCATAACTACAAAGGGAAAACAGGTTCCGAATTGTTTGTACATGTATTACAAATAAAAACAGATATCTCTTATTTACATAAGTATTCAGACCCTTTGCTATGAGACTTGAAATTGAGCTCAGATCCATCCTGTTTCCATTAATCATCCCTGAGATGTTTCTACAACTTGATTGGAGTCCACCTGTGGTAAATTAAATTGATTTGACATGATTTGGAAAGGCACACATCTAAGCTCAGAGACCGGATTGTGTCGGGGCACAGATCTGGGGAAGGGTAACAAAACATTTCAGCAGCATTGAAGATCCCCCAAGAACACAGTGGCCTCCATCATTCTTAATTGGAAGAAGGTTGTAACCACCAATACTCCTCCAAGAGCTGGCTGCCCGGCCAAACTGAGCAATCGGGGGGAGAAGGGCCTTGCTCAGGGAGGTGACCAAGAACCCGATGGTCACTCTGACAGAACTCCAGAGTTCCTCTGTGGAGATGGGAGAACTTTCCAGAAGGACAACCATCTCTGCAGCACTCCACCAATCAGGCCTTTATGGTAGAGTGGCCAGTCGGAAGCCACTCCTCAGTAAAAGGCACATGACAGAAACAAGATTCTCTGGTCTGATGAAACCAAGATTAAACTATTTGGCCTGAATGACAAGTGTTACATCTGGAGGAAACCTGGCACCATCCCTACGGTGAAGCATGGTAGTGGCAACACCATGCTGTGGGGATGTTCTTCAGTATCAGGGACTGGGAGACAAGTCAGGATTTAGGGATAGATGAACGGAGAAAAGCACAGAGAGATCCTTGATGAAAACCTGCTCCAGAGCGCTCAGGGATACAAGTCTCTGAATGTCCTTGAGTGGCCCAGCCAGAGCCCGGACTTGAACCCGATCAAACATTTCTGATGAACGGAGAAAAGCACAGAGAAATGTGACGTACATTTTTTTTTATACATTTACAAAACAAATCTGATCCTTGATGAAAACCTGCTCCAGACACCCGCACTGCTCAGGACCTCAGACTGGGGTTGAAGATTAATATTCCTTCCAACAGTGACTGCTAATTTTTTTTAAAGTATACAGCCAAGACAACGCAGGACTGGCTCCAAACATGACAAAATTAAATTTTAAAAGTCTCTGAATGTCCTTGAGAAAATAGAGATATAATCAATAATCAAAACAGGTAATAATAAATACACAATGAGTCAAGATATCTTTCCATGTTATTGTGGGTGTAGTGAAATGCTTGTGTTTCTAGCCCCGAAAGTGCAGTAATATCTGACAGGTAATATCTAACCATTTCACAACATATACCCAATACACGCACATCTATGTAGTCAAATCAAAGACTAAGATACAGTAGAATAGTATAGAATACAGTGTATACATATGAGATGAGTAATGCAAGATATGTAAACATTATTAAAATGACTAGTGTTCCCAGTTGTTTTGGAAGTGGAACATGAAACTCAGAAATGTCTGACTTGCTAACTAGTGATAGTTATTCATGTGCCGAGTTCAAACAGTTAACAAGTTGGAAATTTCTGTTTCCTAGTTTCAACTAGTACTTGACCGTGGCATTATGCCAGGTTAAAAACAAATAGGAACTGATGTCGCGTTCAAAACAACTGGGAACTTGGAAATCTCTGAAATACGGTTTCAGTCTGTTCAAGACAACTGGGCACTCTGGAAAAAACAAGCTCAGACTGGGAAAAAACAAAGTTTTGAACAGTCATCCAACTCGGAATTCCAAGTCAGAAACTCTGGCATCTTTATATGGCTCTGACTTTCCGACCTGGAGATCACTGACATCATGATTTTTTTCAGAGATCCCAGTTGTCTTGACAGCACCATTAGTGTTGGTTCTGACAAGCCTCACCGATGCTCAGATCTGTTATCCCAATGGCTGTAATCAGAACAAAAAAGGAGGAAGCCGAAAAGTGAGCCGCATACTGTACTAGTCAAAAGTTTGCACACACCTACTCATTTAAAGGTCACAAGCAGCAGGACTGATGGACAGCCTATCACACTCTCAAAAGCTTTATTTTCTTCAATCAGAATTCCTCCGTTGCTTGTTATCCCCTCAATTGCAATCCCCTACTCCAGTCTCTTGCAATGACCTCTCAACTTTCTGTGTCTGATAGAGAGTGTTGTAGATGTGTACACAGTCGAGCATACATAAACACACACAGACCTTCGCTATGGGACACGTCTGATGTGGCCTGATCTAGACAAATTAAAAGCACAACCAGTAGAGTATTTAAGGGCCAGTAACAATGAGTGAGATTGAATGTCTAGTCAGTGAGTTCTCAGTCAGTCAGCTAAAGAGAAAAAGAGAAAGGGAAAGAGAGAAAAGAAGAGACAGAAAAAATGAAGAGGGTGAGAAAGAGAGATAGAGTGTCTGCTTTTCTGCACTTCATCTCATTGACATTTACAGTACCAGTCAAAACACACCTACTCATTCAAGGGTTTTTTCTTCATTTTTACTATTTTCTACATTGTAGAATAATAGTGAAGACATCAAAACTGTGAAATATCACATATGGAATAATGTAGTAACCAAAAATGTGTTAAACAAAATTATATTTTATTTTTAGATGTCGATTTTGCTGCAAAGAAACCACTACTACAGGACAACAATAATAAGAAGAGACTTGCTTGGGCCAATAAACACAAGCTGTCATGTCTTATCATATTATGTCTTGTTCCTGTTCTTTCTCTTCACTCTGTCTCCCTCTGCTGGTCGTATTAGGTTACCTTCTCTTTCTCTCCTCCTCCAGCTGTTCCTCATCTCCTCTAACTACCTCGTTCACCCTTTTCCCACCTGTTCCCTTTTTCCCTCTAATTAGGTCTCTATTTCTCTCTCTGTTCCTGCTTCTTTCTTTGTCAGATTCTCGTTTGAGTTTCTCATGCCAGAAACAAACTATCGTCTCGTTTGCTTCATCCCTGTCCTGTCGGAATCTGCCTGGCAAGTGCATCCTGTACTCAGCTAACTGTCTTATCGCTTGTACTGTGTCCAGTTCATCTGAGGCTACGTGAGATCAGGTACCACTGTTCCTCTACGACCCGCGCCTACCCAGAGAGACCTGCAGCCTGTCGCCGCTAACCCAGCTATTCTCCTCTGCTGCTAAGAAGGGGGCTCTTTTGTAATTATCAGAAGGACTTTATGTTTCATTTGTCGCCCTCTCTGCGGGTTGTCTATTTTTTTTCCATTATCTACATCTGAAGAGGATCTATGTCTTCCCTGTGTTTACATTAAAGGACTCTGTTTTTGAATACCGCTTGTGGGTCCTCACTCAAGTGCATAACACAAGCAGCTTTCTATTGTCTTTTGTATTATGGCAAAAATACGTTGACATTTCTGGAATTTGTAATTGTGTGCTGTGGTATAGGGTGTAATAAGGGGTATAATATGTGTCAGTTTGATTTCAGTATGAAGGTCCATTTAGTAGACACTTGATATATTTCCTACTGTATATTTCTTATAATCAAGGGTGAAATTGGTTTGTTCAAGGTGATGAGACTACTGCACATAAAATTAACTGACATTATAGGGCCATTTCAACTAAGAGTTATAGCTACTTGCCTGCCACTGTGGGCTGGTAAGGTTAGGCCTAGAAGTGGTGGAATGTTGTGGTGTAACTCCAGCCCAATTTGCAGTGGTGAAAAAAGTACCCAATTTTCATACTCGAGTAAAAGTAAAGATATCTTAATAGAAAATGACTCAAGTAAAAGTGAACGTCGCCCAGTAAAATCCTACTTGTTAAAAAGTATTTGTTTTTTTAATATACTTAAGTATCAAAAATAAATTAATTGCTAAAATATACTTAAGTATCAAAAGTAAAATAAAAAGGATAAATCATTTCTAATTCCTTATATTAAGCAAACCAGACGGCAGTGGTGTAAAGTACTTAAGTAAAAATACTTTTTGGGGGTATCTGTACTTTACTTTACTATTTATATTTTTGACTACTTTTACTTCACTACATTCCTAAACAAAATGATGTACTTTTTACTCCAAATCTTTCCCTGACACCCAAAAGTACTTGTTATATTTTGAATGGTTAGCAGGACAGAAGAATTCACACACTTATGAAGAGAACATCCCTGGTCATCCCTACTGCCTCTGATCTAGCGGACTCACTAAACACACACTTCATTTGTAAATTATGTCTGAGTGTTGGAGCGTGCCCCTGGCTATCCGTGAATTTAAAAAACAAGAAAATTATGCCACCTGGTTTGCTTTAAATTAGGAATTTGAAAACATACTTTTACTTTTACCTTTGATACTTAAGTATATTTTAGCAATTATTGTCACGCCTTGGTCATTGTATCTTGTGTTTTGTTTATTGTTTGGGTAGGCCAGGGTATGACATGGGTTTATATGTTGTATTTCGTATTGGGGTTGTATTAATTGGGAGTGTGTATTATTAGGGGTGTGTCTAGTTAGGCTTGGCTGCCTGAGGCGATTCCTAATTGGAGTCAGCTGATTCTCGTTGTCTCGGATTGGGAACCGTATTTAGGCAGCCTGAGTGCGCGTTGTATTTCGTGGGTGATTGTACCTGTCTTTGTGTTAGTCACCAGATAGGCTGTAAGTAGTTTCACTCGTTTGTTGTTTTGTATTCTCAGTTATTTCATGTACCGTATTAGCTTCATTAAAAGTCATGAGTAACCTACACGCTGCATTTCGGTATGACTTTCTACAAACAACAGACGAAGAACATTATAGAATCACCCACCACGATTCACAGACCGAGCAGCGTGTGAACTGGCAGGATCTGAAGGAAGACGACAGGTGGGCGGCCGACCCAGGGCGTGTGCAGGAGCCCGCCTGGGATTCCCTACAGCAATGCGAAGAGGGCTACAGGCGAATCGAATCAACGAAAAAGACACGCCGAAAAAAACGGAGAGGCGCTGGTTTAAACAGGCAGCGACAGCTGGAGCAGCAAAGGGAGGATGAATTATTTGGAGAATGGACATGGGAAGACGTATTGGATGGTAAAGGTTGTTACACTTGGGAGGAGATATTGGCCGGAAGAGATCGCCTCCCATGGGAACAGGTGGAGGCACTAAGGAGAGCAGAGGCAGCGGGAGATAGGAGCCGACGATATGAGGGAACACGGTTGGCAAGGAAACCGGAAAAACAGCCCCAAAAAATTATTGGGGGGGGGGGGGGGCTAGAAGGGAGAATAATTATGCCAGGTAGGAGACCTGCGCATACTCCCTGTGCTCACCGTTGGGCTAGAGAGACCGGGCAGGCACCGTGTTATGCTATGGAGCGCACTGTGTTTTCAGTGCGGGAGCATAGCCCGGTGAGGCACATACCAGCTCTTCCTATTGGCCGGGCTAGAGTGGGCATCGAGCCAGGGAAGCTTGGGCAGGCTCGGTGCTCTAGAGCTCCAGTGCGCCTGCACGGTCCGGTCTATCCAGAGCCACCTCTACACACCAGTCCTCCGGTAGCAGCTCCCCGCACCAGGCTTCCTGTGCGTGTCCTCGCGCCAGTACCACCAGTTCCAGCACCACGCACCAGGCCTCCAGTGCGCCTCGCCTGTTTAGCGCAGCCAGAGCCTTTCTCCCCTCCTGCGCTGCCGGAGTCTCCTGTCTGTCCAGCGCCACCAGTGCTCCCAGTCGGCCCAGCGCGTCCAGTGCGCCTCGCCTGTTCAGCGCAGCCAGAGCTTTTCTCCTCTCCTGCACTGTTGGAGTCTCCCGCCTGTTCAGCTCAGCCAGAGCCTTTCTCCTCTCCTGCGCTGCCGGAGTCTCCTGTCGGCCCAGCGTCACCAGTCTGCCAGGATCCGCCAGAAGTGCCAGTCTGCCAGGATCCGCCAGAAGTGCCAGTCTGCCAAGATCTTCTAGATCGGCCAGACAACCTGAATCATCCAGGTCCACCAGCCAGCCTGGATTTACCGGAGCCTACTACCTGCCTGAGCTTCCTCTCAGTACTGAGCTTCCTCTCAGTACTAGGCTCCCTCTCTGTACTGGGCTCCCTCTCAGTACCGGGCTCCCTCTCAGTACCGGGCTTCCCCTCAGTACCGGGCTTCCCTCAGTACCGGGCTTCCCCTCAGTACCGAGCTGCCCCTCTGTCCCGAGCTGCCCCTCTGTCCCGAGCTGCCCCTCTGTCCCGAGCTGCCCCTCTGTCCCGAGCTGCCCCTCTGTCCCGAGCTGCCCCTCAGTTATGTGGGGATCAGGGTGAGGACTATTAGGCCATGGTCGGCGGAGAAGGTGGATTATCCTAGGACGCGAAGGGGAGGAACTAGGACATTTATGGAGTGGGGTCCACGTCCCGAGCCAGAACCGCCACCATGGACAGACGCCCACCCGGACCCTCCCTATGCTCTTGAGGTGCGTCCCGGAGTCCGCACCTTAGGGGGGGGGTTCTGTCACGCCTTGGTCATTGTATCTTGTGTTTTGTTTATTGTTTGGGTAGGCCAGGGTATGACATGGGTTTATATGTTGTATTTCGTATTGGGGTTGTATTAATTGGGAGTGTGTATTATTAGGGGTGTGTCTAGTTAGGCTTGGCTGCCTGAGGCGATTCCTAATTGGAGTCAGCTGATTCTCGTTGTCTCGGATTGGGAACCGTATTTAGGCAGCCTGAGTGCGCGTTGTATTTCGTGGGTGATTGTACCTGTCTTTGTGTTAGTCAACAGATAGGCTGTAATTAGTTTCACTCGTTTGTTGTTTTGTATTCTCAGTTATTTCATGTACCGTATTAGCTTCATTAAAAGTCATGAGTAACCTACACGCTGCATTTCGGTCTGACTTTCTACAAACAACAGACGAAGAACATTACAATTATGTTTACTTTTGATACTTAAGTATATTTAAAACCAAATATTTTTAGACTTTTACTTAATGCTAAGCATTCAAAATGTAACGAGTACTTTTGGGTGTCAGGGAAAATGTATGGAGTAGAAAGTACATTATTTTCTTTAGGAATGTAGTGGAGTAAACGTAAAAGTTGTAAGAAATATAAATAGTAAAGTACAGATACCCCAAAAAACGACATATGTAGTACTTTAAAGTATTTTTTTCTTAAGTACTTTACACCACTGCCAATTTGACCCCAGTTTATAGTGACCGGAAAACGTGATGCTGAATGTGAACCAGTAGATTATAGCCCTTTTATATGGTAGGCAGGTGCATATTGACATAGTCAACTCTTCTAACCTCTATTACAGATAGTGAAGCCTTCATTACAAAGTAGTAGCCTACAGAGGAAAAGGCTGAGACTGCGAAGAAAAGATGCAAGTGGAGAGTAGAGACAAAAGACAGTGAAAAGAGTAAAGACACTTGAGCAGGTTAATTGCACTCTTGTATCGCTGTTTATTTTTGTTGCTCATTCTCTCTTTATTGATCACTGTGGCTATGAATTCCCTGTGACAACACTGAAGAACAGCATCAAAGCCTGAGTCGTACCACCACACCACCCGAGACCCTTCTCTCCGCTTGCTGTGGGGCGTATCTTCTTCTCCTGTTTTTATTCTTTAAGCGATGGAAAAAAACAAAAGTGCTGTAAACATGTTTGTCGCTGTGGAGCACCAGAAGCGTCAGGAAGCTTTGGTCTTGGAGGTCTGACAGGACTGCTGGCCAAGCTTGGAATGATAGGGTGGAGGAGGGATAAGAGGAGGAGGAGAGGAGAGGAAGGGTGAAAGAGGGAGAAGGCTGTGGAAGCTCTCACTGCTGGATGCGGCGCAGAGACTGGACCTGGAAGGTCTGAGCGTGGGAGCCCCACTCCCTGTAGTGTTTGTACTCTCCGCCATGACGGTCGCACTCCATGATGTACTGGTAGCCACGGTAACCGGGGAACTGGTAGCATACCCAGCTAATGGGGGAGAGGGAGAGCGGAAGAGGGTGAAGTGATAAAATACCAAGAAACAAGCCCGAGCCCTTACTCTGTAGAGCAAGGGTGGGCAAATGGCGGCCACTTTTGTACGGCCGCAGATCAAGTTCCACAAAAAAAACCTAAGAAATACTGAAGGTGTCATTTCAAAACTTGGTGCAATTTCAGCAGTTTTTCTCTTGTTATGTCAGTCACTGACAGTCACTCAATTAGCACCTGTCAGCTAACATGTTTTTAGATTGGTAAATTATTCTAGCTGCCAGCTATATAAAGTTGTAGTAATCATGGTTGAATTACCAACCGATGGTCTCCCTTTGATCATCAGATATCATATTAAAAACGGCAAATTTTTCTCTCAGCCAAATGCCAATGGCAAAATTAGTAGAATTGCAGGAAATTAACTGAAAAACGTTTCTCTTTGCTGTCAAAAGGAGGCTGCTAAAATGTTTTGCTTGCAAGCTGGGGGGGAGGCAACAATATTTCGCTAAGGACCGGGTCTGACTAAAAGTGTGGGTATGGATGTGGGTATGCAAAACCCCCAGCCACTATAGTCCCTCATGATTGTGTTCCGATTTTATTTGTGGCCCCCACCCCCATCAAAGTTGTCCATCCCTGCTCTAGAGTCTAGACACTTGTAGATCAGAAAGAGTTAGCCTCTACAGTGCATGTTAGTCCTCTGTATAATATCCAGGGACACCATATAATAGCTATTTCTTTCTAAATGTTCACCATAGTGTCCCTTTAACACATTTGGCAGAGGTCAGTAAGGTCACTGGAACTCATTTAGATAATTCATCATTTCAGGCCTGAAATGGTTTTTCGCTTAGTTCTATTATGATCAATGACAGAAAGGATTATCCTGTCACAGTTGATCTAGTTATTAAAATAGATTTTAATTATATAGTTATTACAATGAATTTTGTTCTTACTGCACATTACACCTTTTTAGCAGTTTGTCTCCTGACCACTTGACACAACTGATTCCTCTATTTCTGATTGTTATGAGCGTAGTCTTCTGTAGTGTGAAAAAGGAAGCCAGGGTTTCTACTCCTGCTACTTACGCTCCACTCTGGACCTGCATGGATCCGATCTCGTTGTTGCCCCAGCCCATGGCCTGCAGGGAGGGGTAGTCATCGTTCATCTCCCACTGCTTGCCAATGAAGTTCTCCCTTTCAAACACCACAATCTTGGACTCCTTATGGTTCTATGCAGTTCAGAGAGAGGAGTGGGAAATTTCCTGTTACATTTAACCTGTTTCTCTCAGAACTATTTACAAAATATATACTGTGTAGAATTATGAGGGAAAGTAGGAAATCTTTATAAAACAGTGTTTTATTCACTTTTTTATTTGGTGCTTTCAATAACGCTGGTAGAGGCTACCAAGGATAGCTACTTGTATCTGTTAAATGTAATAATGTCAGTGTCAGTAACAGTGAGTAGAGCCAGACTCTGTCAGTGTCAGTCACAAGAGCCAGAGACATGGACTGAGACCAGAACCCTGGCTTCTGTGCCAATATCAGGCCTGTGTTCCATTATCTGTACTAGCATATTATGTGAATTAATCAATGTATTGGGCATTCTAAGCGGAATTCTTCAATTAATATTGGAACGTAGCCCACAGAAGAGAGTGTCTGTCTGTCTGGCCTGGTCCGGCAGGAACAGGAAGTAGGCTTGACTAGTACACTCACGGCAGAGCAGACTGGGCGGAAGGACATCAACCTCTCAATGTGGTAGGCGTTGCTGCCGCTCCAGGACTCCCAGCGAGGGTACTCTCCACGCTCCAACACAAACTGCTGCCCAGAGAAGCTGGAGTGCTCGTACCCAACCCAGCTACACATACAGAGAGAGAGAGAGATAGATAAATAGATAGAGAGACAAAGAGTGACAGAGAGACATAGAGAGGATAGAGAGACAAATGGTACAGACAGACAGACAGACAGACAGACAGACAGACAGACAGACAGACAGACAGACAGACAGACAGACAGACAGACAGACAGACAGACAGACAGACAGACAGACAGACAGACAGACAGACAGACAGACAGACAGACAGACAGACAGACAGACAGACAGACAGACAGACAGACAGACAGACAGACAGACAGACAGACAGACAGACAGACAGACAGACAGACAGACAGACAGACGTTCATGTGGATAGATGCAAGGGTGGGGCAAAATTTGCCATGTTTTCTTATTAAATTGTGTTTGTCCATGATACAGTATATGTCTATCAGTATCCCTTAGAAATGGTTGCCTGAGCAATAGTCCCCTGAATAGCAATAGGCCCCTGAAGGATAACGTGTAACCTGTCAGGGAGATAAATATCCTTCAGTATGTAGATGTCTTTGTGTTTTGGGGGTCTGGCTGACTTACGCTCCACACTCGACCTTCAGTGAGCGGATGTTGTCCGCGCCACACTCCATGATGTTCTGGCAGGAAGCAGTGAACTCCATACGCTTTCCCTGGAAGTTCTCCTGGTCGTAGACTGTGATCTAGAACAGAGGATATAGTGCATATTTGCAATTTTCCAAACCATTATTGATGTTTTTTCAAATGTGTTTTTAACACAACCAGTGTGTCTCTGCTAGAGAACACACTGCTGTGTGCAAAGATACCCTTTTTCCTCTTAAGACTTTCTATGAAAATGTGAAAGGTTGTGGAACGTAGTTCAATTGTTGTGGAAACATGGTAATACACAACATTGACTCACCTTCCATGGTCCCATTGGGTTAGGAGTAGTCAGCGCCATGTTTGATATCTCAGTAAAAATTGACCTGCAGTGCAGAAAGCACACAGTCATGCAGAGTCACATTTCTGTTTGGTCTTACAGGGAGACCAGGGCTGACATGACTAAACCACCACGAGCTCCTCATCTCCAGTCAGCTCGAGCTCTTGTGCCCAGCAGCTAATGCCCAAATATATGAATGTTATGGTTATGCTCGTGTGGTAGGGACTATAGACTATGCTGAAGACAAACCCAAACAAAGCACTGCCCTGTGCTTTTGCTGATGATAATACAATGCACATAAGGGTGAGGGAGGAGAGGCACACCACAAAACCAGCTAGCT
The DNA here is from genome assembly GCF_021184085.1 of Oncorhynchus gorbuscha. Classification (NCBI taxonomy): domain Eukaryota; kingdom Metazoa; phylum Chordata; class Actinopteri; order Salmoniformes; family Salmonidae; genus Oncorhynchus; species Oncorhynchus gorbuscha. The sequence continues at coordinate 48,204,684 of NC_060191.1, read as the reverse complement.
AAAGCCAGAGCGTTGATAGAAAGCAGGACACTGATACTAATCGAGAAGTGCAAATACCATAGTATAATAGTGAAACTCCTCTTCAATACATAGGTCTGGTATCTAGCGTTGGTATGTAATACCACAAACAAAGTAGTACAATGCAAAGCATCCATCCACATTTCTGAATGACATGTGATAATGATGTTGTGCTTTATTAGTTGCTATAAATTCTACATGGTGAACCATTGTATCATGTGCCTGTAAGTCATGCAATTGTTACACTCTGAGTGTGTAATGTAAACTATGCCGTTGATGGCGTCACAGCATACATACAGTAGCATTCTAGTGTGATGCATGATGTTGACAGTGATGACGATTGGTGTGTCCATTTAGAGTATGTATGTGTTTCCTATGTGTTTGTGAGCATATGACCCTTTCTATACATTCCCAAGACTCAGCAGAAAACAGTAAAGGAGAAAACAGGACAATGGACAATGTAAATGGACAACAATGCTGGCAAAAGGCTATAGGCTGAACGGTCTAAAGATGGAGGGCTTACCTGACCTACCCCAAAAAATAGCTGTGTAGCGCTCACGGGGGGCTCCACAAAACGATGTCCTGGCCCCTGAGTAAACGGGCCTATTTATACACAGTGGTGGTGAATGGAGCCCAGGCCTGCAGGACGGGCTAGGAGTCAGCACATTACTGGGCCCTCCATTGTTCCATACTGAGCCACAGGGCTTTAGGCTCTCTAAAGCCACGGCGTGTTGGTGTACTGGTCTGGACGCAGGGCACCGTGCCCAGTGCCGATTAGCACAAGCCCCTGGACAACTGTCCGGACCCCATGATTATACAGACATAGACTACACCCAGTCCTGGCCCAGCCCTGCCCTGGTCATAGCCCAGCCCCTAACCCACGACATGCTTGCAGTAGTTAATGTATATGATGTTGAGGAAAAAGATAGGGAGACACGTCAGAAGGAGGATGTATCAAAAACCTAACCATTTAAAAATGTGTTTTGGTCAATATTGAACATACTGTTATTGTAATGCTGTGAACATAACCATCAGATTAAAATCATCCATCAATAAAAACACATAAAAAAATCTCAGCTATACCCTATCAGATGTTCTGAGGCACCTATGACTTACACTTACACTCTCATGATAAGTGATATTAAGTTTTATAATTAAAGAAAACAAGTGTGCTCAACAAACTAACAAGATCTCCAGTGAACCAAGAATTTCATACTCACTGACAGCGCTCTTCAGAAGCCCTTCCCAAATTAACAAAAATACTATAGTATACTATGGTATAAATACTATAGTATTCACTTGAGTGTTTTTGCTGACTTTCCTGCAGTATTTTCTTTACCAGGTAAGTTGACTTTGAACACATCCTCATCTACAGAAACAACAAAATAAGTTACAGGGGAGAGGAGGGGGGATGAATGAGCCAATTGGAAGCTGGGGATGATTAGGTGGCCATGATGGTTTGAGGGCCAGATTGGGAATTTAACCAGAACACCAGGGTTAACACCCCTACTCTTACAATAAGTGCCATGGGATCTTTAGTGACCACAGAGAGTCAGGACGCCCATTTAACGTCCCATTCGAAAGAAAGCACTACACAGGGCAATGTCCCCAATCACTGCCCTGGGGCATTTGAATTTTTATTTAATTTTTTGACCAGAAGAAAGACTGTCTCCTACTCGCCCTCCAACATCTCTTCCAGCAACATCTGGTCACCCATCCAGGATCAACGCTGTTTTGTTTGAAAGGCAAGCCAAAAGTCGGATGCAGGATGGTATGCTTCTGGCTCCATTCACTGTTGTGAGGACAGACGCTAGGAGATGAGAAGCAAGTACAGGGAGTGAACATTTAATGAATATCGGATATGAAACGAAACAAGGACAGCATCTGGACAAGGGAAACATAACAAAAATAATGCTGACACGGGGATGAAATTGTTCATAAATTCTCCTAACCCTAAACGTAACCCTTTAACCTAACTCCTAAACTTAATCCTAACCTTAACCCTAACCCCTAGCCTAGCTAACGTTAGCAGCTAGCTAATGTTAGCCACCTAGCTAGAATTCTTAACATAACACACGTTTTGCGAATTCGTAACATATTGTATGCTTTGCATATTCATCACATATAATATGAATTGTAATTCGTAACATATCATATGAAATGGGTAATGGACGTCCACAAATTAATACATACCATACGAAACATAACTAAATACTAAATGGAATGTCTTGGATTTACGTACAGAATAATACAAAATGCTCTGAGACCAGGTTGCTTTCCAAGACCTTTGCCAAATAAGGCACGCTGTCATCTGCTTTTATAGTAAGCCTTGAGGTGGTACAACCCAGCACATCTAGAAGGGAGAGTATTTCATACTGAACACCTCCCTTTTGGTGACATAGAGGCACTATCACGATTTCAATGGTAGAGTTGAACCGTATGGGCTTCGTCTCAATCCAGCGCATCCACATCTGCGGTGGAAGGTGGTCGACCTACAGCCATGTTTGTCAGACCATGAGACATCCCGAAAATCGAACCGTTTGGGCTAGAAACTAATATGACTCCATAAGTGTCACCGACTCGTCTGAAGGTAACCCATACAAATGAATGGAAGTACAGTATTATGATAAATGTTTTACTGTCTTTATTCCCATTTACGAACGTGTTATTCAATGCCCCCCCCCAACGGCTTAGACTTTTAGAGTATATTAAGCATCATTATCACTAAGCCCTATTTTTACCCTTATCCACTTGACCACTTATCTTGATATGATATACTGTAGCTATTATATAATGTGACACCTTTAGCAAACATGCTTTCTTCACCATACTGTACCTGATGATTTCCACTTAGGCCAGGCAAATAATATGTTATGCCTCCAGCAGACCGGTTCTGCCTGTTTCACTGTAAAACATTCTAGAATTGTAAAATGACATGGGTGTCAAGTCCTTTTGCTGTGTTCCTCTCACTGTAAAAGATGTTAGCAGTCTGGCAGACACTACCGTCCCGTTGAGAGGTCCCACACTATAGCAGAAAACAAAACCTAACACCTAACTGTTTGTGTGTGTGTGTGTGTGTGTGTGTGTGTGTGTGTGTGTGTGTGTGTGTGTGTGTGTGTGTGTGTGTGTGTGTGTGTGTGTGTGTGTGTGTGTGTGTGTGTGTGTGTGTGTGTGTGTGTGTGTGTGTGTGTGTGTGTGTGTGTGTGTGTGTGTGTGTGTGTGCCTGCCTGCATCCCGGTTCTACACACAATAGGTCAGCACATTGCTTGCTCAGAGAGAGAGAGAGAGAGAGAGAGAGAGAGAGAGACAGAGACAGAGACAGAGACAGAGAGAGAGAGAGAGAGAGAGAGAGAGAGAGAGAGAGAGAGAGAGAGAGAGAGAGAGAGAGAGAGAGAGAGAGAGAGAGAGAGAGAGAGAGAGAGAGAGAGAGAGAGAGTGTGTGTGTAGTTGGGTACATTCTGCTGATGATGGTGGCTGTGTGTCCAGGACCCCACAGTAGCGCAGGACAACAAAGCGAGCAGCCGACTCAGCACGGCTCGGTGGAGATCAGCATACATGACCCCTGACCCGCCCTCCGCACCTAAAGAGAACCCCGCTCATCCAATGACGAGGTGGGATCCCGGCCCAATAGTCGGCGTGGGGATGTAAATGTATATATATCCCTACTCTGGGGGCCTGATTCCAACTCTTAGGCTTATCCATCTGGATGTCCATTCCTCCCTTGCACCTGACAAGCAGCCACTTGGTGAGATTCACGCTCAGGGAAGGGGGTTGTGAGCGAGAGAGATGGGGGGGCAAAGGTGGGCTCTCTTCGTCCCTTGACCTAAAATCAGGGACTGTCAAGAAGTTTTTTTACTTCAATTAACTCTGGGATATACTCTATCTTATATCAAGAGAGCGATGTTTTGTGGGGAAATGGCAGTCAGTGAGATGCGAGGCCATGTTTGATTGTGATCTCCTTTCAGCTCAGTAATACGACATGACAAGCCTCCCTGCATCTGGCAGATGAAAGTGTGCTCAGTGCCACTGAATGTAGTAATTGTAAGAAAAGTATGCTTGAACAAGTTGTTTTAAAAGGATCTTTGGAGATTGTATTTTTTCACAGAGCAATTGCTATTTACGGAATAGATATAATATTTAGTGGGGGTAAATTGTGCAGGCAAGTCTCTTAGAACAGGCTTTAACATCAAAATGTGTTTTGGAGTAGAGATAATGAGAGACAAAAATCCTCTAAACCAGTATAGATTAAATACTTGAGTGACAAGATAAAAGTAGATTATGTTTGTATTAACAGTTTGGGTGGAGAAGTGCGTTTTAATATGGATTTTTGTCAAAAGACGAGTATTAAAATTTGGTTGGTATTTTCTTCTCTGGTGGGAAACATTCTGCTTTGCAATCTCTCATTGATATCTATTCAGCTGTACAGATATATGATGCTAGGGGGCCAGGGGCCTGTTGAATAGATACACAGCTGGGGGGTGGGTTGCAAGTAGCTTAGTGTTTAAGGGCATTGTGCCATTAACCGAATGGTTGCTGGTTTGAATCTCTGAGCCAACTATGTGAAAAATCTGTTGATGTTCCCTTGAGCAAAGCACTTAACCCTAATTGCTCATGGAATTTTCTCTGGATAAGTCTGCCAAATTACCAAAATGAGTGTCACAATATGGATGTCAAATGAAGTTGTTTTTTTTCAAGAGGCTTGGCTTTAACCTCTCTCCCTCTTTATTTCTCTCAATCTCTTCCTGTTCGGCCACAGATTCGACCATGTCCCACTCTGGAGCCCAGGGCAGCATTGGGAGCCACCCAGCCATGGGACTGCGTGCCCACAAAGTAGGTCTTCTCATTGTTTTTTACAAACGACTCTAATAATGCAATCTCTAGCCAAGATACTGATATCCATATCAAATCATTAACAGTGTTATATTATAACTTATTACAGTAAATAACCATGCTGTGATATTGTCTATCTTTTCAGATGTACCTGTTTGAGTTTGAGAACTTCCAGGGTCGTATGATGGAGTGCATCACTGAGTGCCGTAACCTGTGTGAGAAGGGCTTCGAGAAGATCGGCTCCATCAGGGTGGAGTGTGGACCGTACGTCATGCCTCACTGCATCTGTTTACATAGAAGATAGAAACTATTCCGTGGGATTCATACACTATATATACAAAAGTATTTGGACACCACTTCAAATGAGTATATTTGACTATTTCAGCCACACCCGTTGCTGACAGGTATATAAAATTGACGACACCGCCATGCAATCTCCATAAACAAACATTGGCAGTAGAATGGCCTTACTGAAGAGCTCAGTGACATTCAACATGGCACCATCATAGGATGCCACCTTTCCAACAAGTCTGTTCGTCAAATTTCTGCCCTGCTGAAGCTGCCCCGGTCAACTGTAAGTGCTGTTATTTTGAAGGGGAAACATCTAGGAGCAATAACAACTCCGCCGCGAAGTGGTAGGCCACACAATCTCAAAGCTGTGTGGCCTACCACACAAAATGAAGTGCGTTGCGATTAAAAATGGACTGTCCTCGGTTGCAACATTCACTACCGAGTTCCAAACTGCCTCGGGAAGCAACATCAGCACAATAACTTTTTGTTGGGAGATTCAAGAAATGGGTTTCCATGGCCGAGGAACTGCACAAGCATAAGATCACCATGTGCAATGCCAAGCATCAGCTGGAGTGGTGTAAAGCTCGCCACCATTTGACTGGAGCAGTGGAAATGTGTTTTCTGGAGTGATTAATCACTCTTCACCATCTGACAGTCCAACGGACAAATCTGGGTTTGGTGGATGCCAGGAGAACACTACCTGCCCGAATGCATTGTGCCAACTGTAAAGTTTGGTGGAGAAGGAATAATGGTCTGGGGCTGTTTTTCATATTTCGGGCTAGGCCCCTTAGTTCCAGTGAAGGGAAATCTTAATGCTACTGCATACAATGACATTCTAGACGATTCTGTGCTTCCAACCGTGTGGCAACAGTTTGGGGAAGGCCCTTTCCTGTTTCAGCAACTGCACTAATGCTCTTGTGGCTGAATGTAAGCAAGTCCCCACAGCAATGTTCCAACATCTAATGGAAAGCCTTCCCAGAAGAGTGGAGGCTGTTATAGCAGCAAAGGGGGGACCAACTATGTTAATGCCCATTATTTTGGAATGAGATTTTCAGCGAGCAGGTGTCCATATACTTTTGGTCATGTAGTGTATTATTTGAGAACTTAGAGTAAAGTTGTTAGCTGTAGCGTGTCCAGAAGAAAGCTTGCAGAATCATTCTTAGCGAGTTGTACACCAGCTACCTCGAAACCCTCAGAATCATATCCTTGGACAGAAGATGGGAGCTGATCTGCCAGACATTTGCTAAATCCCTGCAGAATTCCCAGTTTGCAGACCTGGTCCCCCCTACCAGATAGCAGATTACTGGATGGGCAACCTGCATCAGCCACAAACTGAACACTCCCATGACACGCACAGGCCACTATCAGGACTCTCCCATTCCATACTTCACTAAACTGATCAATGCACACACCATATAGCCCAGGGGCCTTAGAAATGCCTTCCAAAGAACTCTAAAGATGCCTTTTGTAAAGCTGCCAACTGAACCTTGTCGTAGTATTGTTGTTTTGTATACAGTATATTGCACATTTTAAGATTTTAATATATTAAGTGTTTTGCAAGTTTAGGATTTTACTATTTGATAATTATATGTGATTGATGTTATGATTGTAAATTGGTTGACAATTCAGTCTATGACTGTGAGAAACCAATAAAACCTACAACTACTATTAAAGTTATCTTAGTCCAATGAGACACCTGAAACATTGTTAATTTACAACATGCGATCTCCAGTGAATCATGACTTTTGCAATGAACATGTGACATCTAACATGATGTCGCCTAAGAACCTTGAAATCACTTAGCTATCCCTAGCCTTAAGGCTTCTGATCATGTTTATGAGAGAGTTGTCTTAATTCAGTATAAGTGTGTTATAGTTGTGCTGTAACACTTTTATAATGTCCCCATACAGCTGGGTGGGCTATGAGCAGCAGAACCTGAGTGGAGAGATGTTCATGCTGGAGAAGGGAGAGTACCCCCGCTGGGATACCTGGAGCAACAGCTATAGGTGTGACCGCTTCATGTCCGTCAGGCCTGTTCGCATGGTGAGTCTATCCATTCATTAATCCATCCATCCATCCATCACTACATCACTACATCACTACTCTAGTCTATGTGGCTTCCCCTCGTCGTCTGGGGGCTGTGGCTGAATAAGTGGGTAAACTATATTGCTGACATTACTCTCTCTGTCCCTCTATACCTACAGGACACCCAGGATCACAAGATATGCCTATTTGAGTGTAATAACTTTGAGGGCCGTAAGATGGAAGTTTGTGATGAGGATATCCCGAGTCTGTGGTCCTATGGCTTCCAGGACCGTGTGGCCAGCATCCAGGTCACTGGTGGAACGTGAGTTGACACATTAACTTATCAATCAATCTACACATCCATTTGATTTAAGGCGTTGTTAACTTCCATTAACTCTCTCTCATTTTCTCCATCCATCTCCCTGGGTGACAGTTGGGTTGGCTATCAGTACCCCGGTTACCGTGGCTACCAGTACGTGTTCGAGTGCGCCGTCTTCAAGCATTGGAACGAGTGGGGCGCCCACCATCCCCAGATCCAGTCCATCCGTAGAGTGAGGGACATGCAGACACATCGCAGAGGCTGCTTTGAGTGGACCGTCTAGATGGGGCCAGGCAGGCGACGGGTTGTGGGCCAGCAAGACAGAGGGGAAGGGGTCTGGCTAGCCCTGGAGCTAACCATTCCAGAGTCTGGAGTTCCATCTTGGATCTCCACACAGCCAACATAAGCTAACAGCTAATAACATAACATCACTGGCTCCATCTCAATCACTTACTAGTTGTAACATTCAGGGTGTGTGTACTGTATTGCACAATCGCTGAATGAAGACATTGCCACCTACTGGGAAAAGGTTGTTACTGCAGTTCACCTGCAGCTGACTTCCACAATGCCTGAATGAGAAGATTTATGATGGGGATTTTAATGGGGGAAAGGGAATTAGTTAACAAAGATTTTAAGAAGTTATATAGCTTCATTAGTTTGTGTTCACTAGTTTGTTTCCATATCTGCAAACCCATTGATTTTATACATCTTACTTACTTGTTTCTTAGCTATATACCAAATGATGCCGAATAAGCCTGTTCATTACAATGCTCTACCCTCCTGCAATCTGTGAATGATTTTAGAGAGTAGAGATACTAGACACTCCACTCAAGCCAGTCCCTAAACTACAATGGACAGCTGCCAGCTCTGCGCTCTGTCCGTGCCCTACAGTGACCTCAATCATCCACAGGGAGACACTGTTTACCAATGTACTCTCCCCATGGCCACCATCTAGTCTAGGGATTCCACCTCAACCATAATGTCTCTAATGACATTCTACCTTCAAGGCTTCAAAGCTATGCCCATGACCCACTCGGTCGAGGGCAGTGAAGCTTTCCAATGACCCACTCTATCCAGGGCAGTGACGCTATGCTCACGACCCACTCAGTCTAGGGTAACAGACTCAGTTTAAGGCAGTGAGGCTGTCTGAAGGAGGAAGTGAGCTAGGGAGTATGATTGAGAGACAGGCTGCTGTAGACTACCTGGTAGTGTTTTTCTAGACATGCCAACCTTTTGGGAGACCCCTCCCCCTCTTAATGATGGGGTTGCAGAGGAGTGTTGTTATATACACTATATATTTCTCAGGGATGCTGCCATCTGGAAATAAACTTTCCAATAAAAAAAACAAAGTGAAATTGATAAAGCTTCCTAACCTCAGTGCTGGACATGCAGTCAGTGGCTCATGTCAAGTTGCTTGTTTGACTTTTTGTTCTCTTGTGTGTTTTATGATTGTCTGTGGTGTTTGTCCCACATTTTAATCTAAACCATCCTGAACATTCAAACAATTATTGTACTCAATATAGATATCCTCACAAAGGCAATCCTGCATCAACATCAACAGCGACAAATTCTAACCATGTCATGTTCATGCAATCAGACAAATAGTCCATGAGTTTTCCCATTGGGAATTTACCATATGACGAACAATGTAAGTATACAACAAGTTTGGAATGCTTATTCACAGTTATCCATCAGACACATTTTCAGAAAGTTCAGGTCAACAGAAATTTAACCCCTGACCTCTAGGGTACATATCAGAATGAATTACCTCTATAAATGGCTTTAAAACAGGAACCCTGATACATTTCAAACTTTGTTTGACAAGTGGTTCTGAAAGGCCATGAAATTACCATTCAAATTATATATAATATAACCAACTTTGAAAGAATCAGCTGCAACTATTGTTTAAATATTGCCTATATTGTGCCATTGACATTAGAATCTTGGAAGCTTCGCCATAGAATTCCATGAAATGGGGCAGCTACACTACAGGTCAAAAGTTTAGAACACCTACTCATTCAAGGGTTTTTCTTTATTTTTACTGTTTTCTACATGGTAGAATAATAATGAAGACATCAAAACTATGAAATAACACATATGGAATCATGTAGTAACCAAAACAGTGTTAAACAAATCAAAATATATTTTATATTTCAGATTCTTCAAAGTAGCCACCATTTTCCTTGATGACAGCTTTGCACACTGTAAGCATTCTCTCAACCAGCTTCACCTGGAGTGCTTTTCCAACAGTCTTGAAGGAGTTAGCACATATGCCGAGCACTTGTTGGCTGATTTTCCTTCACTCTGCGGTCTGACTCATCCCGAACCATCTCAATTTGGTTGAGGTCGGGGGATTGTGAAGGCCAGGTCATCTGATGCAGCACTCCATCACTCTCCTTCTTGGTAAAATAACCATTACACAGTCTGAAGGTGTGTTGTGTCATTGTCCTGTTGAAAAACAAATGATAGTCTCACTAAGCCCAAACCAGATGGGAGGGCGTATTGCTGCAGAATGCTGTGGCAGCCATGCTGGTTAAGTGTGCCTTGAATTCTAAATAAATCACAGACAGTGTCACCAGTAAAGCACCCCAACACCATAGCACCTCCTCCTCCATGCCTCTCGGTGGGGAATACACATGCGGAGATCATCTGTTCATCCACACCACGTCTCACAAAGACACGGTCGGTTGGAATCAAAAATCTCCAATTTGCACTCATCAGACCAAAGGACAGATTTCCACTGATTGAATGTCCATTGCTTGTGTTTCCTAGCCCAAGCAAGTCTCTTCTTGTTATTGGTGTTCTTTAGTAGTGGTTTCTTTGCAGCAATTAAACCATGAAGGCGTGATTCACACAGTCTCCTCTGAACAGTTGATGTTGAGATGTGTCTATTACTTGAACTCTGTGAAGCATTTATTTGGGCTGCAATTTCTGAGGCTGGTAACGCTAATGAACTCATCCTCTGCAGCAGAGGTAACTCTGGGTCTTCCTTTCCTGTGGCGGTCCTCATGAGAGCCAGTTTCATCATAGCGCTCGATGGTTTTTGCGACTGCACTTGAAGAAACTTTCAAAGTTCTTGAAATTTTCCATATTGACTGACCTTCATGTCTTAAAGTAATGATGGACTGTCGTTTCTCTTTGCTTATTTGAGCTGTTCTTGCCATAATATGGACTTGGTCTTTTACCAAATTTGGTTATCTTCTGTATACCACCCCTACCTTGTCACAACACAACTGATTGGCTCAAACGCATTTAAGAAGGAAATAAATTCCACAAATTAACTTTTAACATGACACACCTGTTAATTGAAATGCATTCCAGGTGACTAACTCATGAAGCTGGTTGAGAGAATGTCAAGAGTGTGCAAAGCTATCATCAAGGCAAAGGGTTGCTATTTGAAGAATATAAAATATCAAATATATTTTGATTTGTTTAACACTTTTTGTGGTTACTACATGATTCCATATGTGTTATTTCATAGTCTTGATGTCTTCACTATTATTCTACAATGTAGAAAATAGTTTTAAAAAATAAAGAAAAGCCCTTGAATCAGTAGGTGTTGTAAAACTTTTCTCCGGTAGTGTGTGTTTTAGGATTGTAACTTTGATGATAGAGGCACCAACTTGCACACATACAGCTAGAACAGGGTTTTACAAAGATTTGTAGATATATGGCCATCACAGAATTCACTCACTAACCCCACAGAAGCCCGTTTCCAATATGGCTGCAAAAACAACTTAATGGCTTCTTACTGGACAATTCATGGTGATGTAGAATACACAACCACATGAGCCAGATATATAAGGATGTTAGATTATTCACATAATTAATTATGGTAAGAATGTGCCCAAAAAGCTGTCTGAATAGTTGATTTCTGTAGATATTATAAATAACTGCAATAGTTCAGCTTCAAACATGTAAAATGGATATGCACATGTGGATAGTAATGGATGTGATCCAATGAAAAAGGGACAAACTGCTTGACAACCTACACTGGCTAAGTGGCCGTTTTTACAGTTTCTGGGAATCGTATAATGATCATGTCATAAATCGATTGGAAGTTACAGTAACAAATATATTAGTCATAGGCTGTTCAATGCGGGAGCGCATGTCCATGTGCTGGTTGGCCACAGCAGACATGCATGTAGGGTGAAAGCATTCAGCTTGTGAGAATATCTTGCTCTCAATTGAGTTGATATGTATTTGCATGAACGGCTTATGATGCTTTCGTATGAGCGCTGACGACCCACCGCATCCTCCCTTCCTCTCTCGTTTTGCATTATGTAAACCGTCATCACCACCGCACGCGCGCTCCAATCGCAAGGGCTATTCAGCCGCCGCACACAAACAGTCACGGACCGACGGGTTTAAATAACTGAGGATTTAAATTAAATACCGAGTGTGAGAGACGTTGAGCCTTGGGTGAGGGAGGGAAAGAGACTGATTTGTATCTTCCCCAGATCGGGAGGGGGAGGAGGCACGGAGAATGAGCTATTATTGTACCAGCACAGAGGCTGTGTGTAATAGCCAGGACGCACCTAACGCCAGTGCGAGGAAAGCAGCTACTAATAATACGAACCGAGGCAGCGAAGGTCTCGAGAGCAGCAGCAGCACTAGTTCCCGGCAGTCGCAACCCCAACCGCTCGTGGCCATGAAAGTGAAGAAAGGCTGCAACTCGACAGATGCTGGGGTCCCGGTTACAAGTGAAGACGAGTTGCTAAGAAACCCCGTAATATCGCCTGAGGATGTACTTGGGTTACAAAAGATCACCGAAAGTAAGTAGGCTACTAATTGGTATTACGGGTAGCTTCACAGCTACCTGAATGGTTCTGGGCGCAGCGCACCTGCTGTTGCTCTGTTGCCTGGCATGAAGCATCGGGTCAACAGCGACAACGTTATATTGTTAACGGGCAGCCATCCATCCATTTATCCATCCGCGTAGTAACATATTAGTTGCCATAGTGCCATGTTTGTCATTTTTCAAGGGTATACTTCCAGTGCATTGGACAACGACATAGGGGGACATTAGGCTACAGTAGGATATTTGTGGGGGTGGAAATACAGATTATATCGGCTAGTGGAATTATAGTCTAACGACATGTATACTTGAATGTTTCTGTGTGGGCAATCTGGGCATAATAGATAATGATATAAGACAGGAGAGTAGGTTATCAGCCTCTAGCTCAGACAGGTTTAGTAGTCGGTACATGGGTATGCACACAACCCTGTGTGTGTGTGTGAGAGAGGGGGGAGCTAGAAAGAGGGATGAAGAGAGAGAAGGTTGCAGGAAGCAAAGAGAGAGAGAGAGAGAGAGAGAGAGAGAGAGAGAGAGAGAGAGAGAGAGAGAGAGAGAGAGAGAGTGTAAATATTCATTTTAAACCAGACAGGCAGATATTAATGTGATTGTTCTTTCTAATGCCCCCTGTTGTCCATCTTGATGAAAAAATGAAAATCGGACTTTTCCTAAATCCTTTCCCGAACCTGAAGAAACTGTTTCCTCTTAGGTAACAGGTGATCAGTGCTCTGTGCCTGCCGATTGAGACGGTCAGAACCTGTTTAAAGATCTGCATTAGATTGTCACAGCACATAACAACACAGCTACAGTCACGCAAAAGAGACATCTCAAATGGCACCCTATTATCTTAATAATGCAAAACAATGTACCAGAACACTACGGCCCTGGTCAAAGTAATGCACTATAAAGGGAATAGGGTGCCATTTGGGTTGCAAAATATATATGTTTTGTTGTTGTTGTATAAAACACATCCTCTCTCTGTTCCTTCTGCTTTCACACTAGGCTACTGGTGACTGGTGAGCTGTAAAATACATATAATGTGGCCATCTTCATGTCAACCACCTGAGTGCATCCTGGTTCTATCAAGTGCCTTTTGTCCTGACTGCTCCTGACTGCTCCTAAAAGCAGTTGCGTCCGCCTCACAAAGTGTATAGCCAGGTGGCTGTTATATTGCTTTCATCAATTCGCCTTTCACATCAGTAGAGGAAATACAGTACAATAGAAGGAAGGCCAGGTATACTACGGTACTACTCTGTATGCACTTGACATCTAGGCCACTTTGGAGACTTGGGATGCATCCATATTGACACTCTAGTTCTATCTTATATCATGAACTAATATCCTGTGGCAGTTGGTTAGCTAGATGGTAATAAAGCCTTTATCCTTAGCCTCCATGTGCGATGAGTCATTACAATATACATACAGGCTTGTGTCTGAATGATTTGGTTACTCTCCAGAGTCTCTGCTATAAGCAAAGGGCATTTCTCATCATCCGGAGCAGTTCTCATCCCAAAAGGCACACTAGCCCGCCGACATCATCCCTTTAATCCATGTCCCTGTCCGATAGTGTTAGCTGTTTGGTTCTGTAACCCCCAGAGGAAGAGCAGAAGAGCAGCATCGGGCTGCAGTGGCGAGATAATACAGAAATCACTGATGAAGGCTGCATAGTGGTAATCTCTGCTCTCCGCTGACATGTAATCTGGATTATGTCCGAAGGAAGGGAATGTGGCGCTTCTATGACCTGATAGACTCTAGTTAATTAATGCTTCAGAGTCAAGCAGCATGCAACAAAACACTCAATGAAGAACGCATCCGGACATTTGTTTACAAGGCATATCATTTCTGATTAGAAGGCAGGTTTGGCTGATACTGTATGTGTTACATTTGCTGTGTTCACTGTCTCTGACATTGTGTTTTGGTCTCTAGCCCCCATAGCTGCAGTGTAGGATACATTCAGGAAACCATAGATCAAATGGCATTAATGGCATTTCTCTCACAAATGCTTTATCATAGCCACCTGCTATGGCATGATACTTGTTTGATTTATGATCATTGTATAGAATATCATTGTCCTCTTTTTCACCCCGTCCTTTATGACATGCAGTCGTGTTGAATTTGGTCCTATGGTTTTCCTACTCCTTTTATATCACAATTAATGAACCAAAAGAAATCTGAATTATTCAGTCGATACAAATGTTACATGTATACCAAGACTATAAAGAGACCCATTTTGTAAATGTTTTGCTGAACTGCCTGTATATGGAGGAGAAATAACCAGTGAAAGACTGAAGGAGAACATGACAAGGCTTGCTGTGTAAATGACTTTCATGGCAGTGCTTTGGGAGGTAACTGCATCCATTTTGGGGAGGCAGGGAGACACAGTGGCTCAGAGCTGGTAAGAGAGGGAGACACACTGTTTCTCTGAGACAGGCATGATGAGGAAAAGAAATGTCATCTAGCCCATGGAGAGAGAGTGTTTTGTGAAATGAGAAATGGTTTCTTATCAGTGTACTGTATGTATGCTGCATGGGGCTCATGATATAAGGAAATGAACAGGGATCATAGGGGGCTATGTAGAAGGCACATCATGCAGTAGTTTACATACACTTAGGTTGGAGTCATTAAAACTTTTTTTTCAACCACTCCACAAATTTCTTGTAAACAAACTATAGTTTTGGCAAGTCGGTTAGGACATCTACTTTGTGTATGACACAAGTAATTTTTCCAACAATTGTTTACAGATAGATTATTTCACTTATAATTCACTGTATCACAATTCCAGTGGGTCAGAAGTTTACATACACTAAGTTGACTGTGCCTTTAAACAGCTTGGAAAATTGCAGAAAATTACATCATGGCTTTAGAAGCTTCTGATGGTCTAATTGACATAATTTGAGTCAACTGGAGCTGTACCTGTGGATGTATTTCAAGTCCTATCTTCAAACTCAATGCCTCTTTGCTTGACATCATGGGAAAATAAACAGAAATCAGCCAAGACCTCAGAAAAAAAAGTCTGGTTCATCCTTGGCAGCAATTTCCAAACGCCTGGAGGTACCACGTTCATCTGTACAAACAATAGTACACAAGTATAAACACCATGGGACCACGCAGCCGTCATACCTCTCAGGAAGGAGACGCATTCTGTCTCCTAGAGATGAACGTACTTTGGTGCGAAAAGTGCAAATCAATCCCAGAACAATAGCAAAGGACCTTGTGAAGATACTGGAGGAAACAGGTACAAAAGTATCTATATCCACAGTAAAACAAGTCCTATATCGACATAACCTGAAAGGCCGCTCAGCAAGGAAGAAGCCACTGCTCCAAAACCGCCATAAAAAAGCCAGACTACGGTTTGCAACTGCACATGGGAACAAAGATCATACTTTTTGAAGAAATGTCCTCTGGTCTGATGAAACCAAAATAGAACTGTTTGACCATAATGACTATCGTTATGTTTGGAGGGAAAAGGGGGATGCTTGCAAGCCGAAGAACACCATCCCAACTGTGAAGCACAGGGGTGGCAGCATCATGTTGTGTGGGTGCTTTGCTGCAGGAGGGACTGATGCACTTCACAAAATAGATGGCATCATGGTGTAGGAAAATTATGTGGATATATTGAAGCAACATCTCAAGACATCAGTCAGGAAGTTAAAGCTTGGTTGCAAATGGGTCTTCCAAATGGACAATGACCCCAAGAATACTTCCAAAGTTGTGACAAAATGGCTTAAGGACAACAAAGTCAAGGTATTGGAGTGGCCATCACAAAGCCATGACCTCAATCCTATAGAACATTTTTGGGCGGAACTGAAAAATCGTGTGTGAGCAAGGAGGCCTGACTCAGCTACACCAGCTCTGTCAGTAGGAATGGGCCAAAATTCACCCAACTTATTGTGGGAAGCTTGTGGAAGGCTACCCAAAACGTTTGACCCAAGTTAAACAATTTAAAGGCAATGCTACCAAATACTAATTGTGTGTATGTACATTTCTGTCCCACTGGGAATGTGATGAAAGAAATTAAAGCTTAAATAAATCATTCTCTCTACTATTATTCTGACATTTCACATTCTTAAAATAAAGTGGTGATCCTAACTGATCTAAGACAGGGAATTTTTACAAGGATTAAATGTCAGGAATTGTGAAAATTTTAGATGAAATGTATTTGGCTAAGGTGTATGTAAACTTCCGACTTCAACTGTAAGTATTCAGACCCTTTACTCAGTACTTTGTTGAAGCACCTTTCAGCGATTACAGCCTCAAGTATTCTTGGGTATGACGCTACAAGCTTGGCACAGCTATATTTGGGGATTTTCTCCCATTCGTCTCTACAGATCCACTCAAGCTCTGTCAGGTTGAATGGGGAGAGTCGCTGCATAGTTATTCTCTAGTCTCTCCAGAAATGTTCCATCGGGTTCAAGTTCGGGCTCTAGCTGAGCCACTCAAGGACATTCAGAGACTTGTCCCAAAGCCACTCCTGCATTGTCTTGGCTGTGTTCTTAGGGTTTTTGTCCCGTTGGAAGGTGAACCTTCGCCCCTGTCTGAGGTCCTGAGCGCTCTGTAGCAGGTTTTCATCAAGGATCTCTCTGTACTTTGCTCCGTTCATCTTTCCCTCGATCCTGTCTAGTCTCCCAGTCCCTACCACTGAAAAACATCCCCACAGCATGATCCTGCCACCACCATGCTTCACCATAGGGACGGTGCCATATTTCATCCAGACGTAACGCTTGGCATTCAGGCCAAAGAGTTCAATCTCGGTGTCAGCAGATCAGAGAATCTTGTTTCTCATGGTCTGAGAGTCCTTTAGGTGCCTTTTGGCAAACTCCAAGCGGGCTGTCATGTGCCTTTTATGTGAGGAGTGGATTCCATGTGGCAACTCTACCATAAAGGCCTAATTAGTGATGTGCTGCAGAGATGGTTGTCTACTGGAAGGTTCTCCCATCTCCACAGAGGAACTCCTGAGCTCTGTCAGAGTGACCATCAGGTTCTTGCTCACTTCCCTGGCCAAGGCCCTTCTCCCCCGATTGCTTAGTTTGGCCGGGCAGCCAGCTCTAAAAAGAGTCTTGGTGGTTCCAATCTTCTTCCATTGAACAATGATGGAGGCCACTGTGTTCTTGGGGACTTTCAATGCTGCAGAAATGTTTTGGTACCCTTCCCTGTCTCAGAGCACTACAGATAATTAATTCGACCTCATGGCTTGGTTTTGCTCTGACATGCACTGTCACCTTTGGGACCTTATATAGACAGGTGTGTGCCTTTCCAAATCATGTCCAATCAATTGACTTTACCACAGGTGGACTCCAATCAAGTTGTATAAACACCTCAAGGATGATCAATGGAAACAGGATGCACCTGAGCTCAATTTCGAGTCTCATAGCAAAGGGTCTGAATACTTATGTAAATAAAGTATTTCTGTTTTTTAAATGTTTTTTTATAAATGTGCAAACATTTATAAATACCTGTTTTTGCTTTGACGTTATGGGATATTGTGTGTAGATTGATGAGGATTCTTTTTACATTTAATTCATTTTAGAATAAGGCTGAAACGTAAAAAAATGTGCTAGGTTTTACACAGTCAATTGAATAAATAACTGCATTTTTATTAAATGAATGTACAAATGATACTGTACATTTAAAATGTAAAAACATTCAATACAGTAATATGAGATCTGTATGTAAAACATTTACATTTGATACTTATCCTTATCCACGTCACAGTCAAATATACAGGATATGAGCATTCCATTCCAGCTAAACAACGGACATATACAATGGCAAGAAAAAGTAGGTGAACCTTTTGGAATTACCTGGATTTCTGCATAAATTAGTCACACATTTTGATCTGATCTTCATCTTAGTCACAACAATAGACAAACACGGTGTGTTTAAAACATCTTTTTGATAGGGGGCTGTTATGCAGGTGAATGAGGACCCAAAAGCGACTTGGCGAAAACAGAGTCTTTATTCCAGTAAAGGAAATAGGCAATACTCCTAGACAAATCGGAGCAGAAAACTAAACATAAAAAACTAATTCCACTCGTAGTGACGAGGACAGACTGGAGACTCGACCATAAACTGTAGGTTGCCTCGGGAAGGCACCGACCGTAGCAGACTCAGACACCTGCTCACACGCAGCATCTGCGGGAAACAAGACACGACAGGGCGAGACAAAGACACAGCACGGCGAACAATATACAAGGATCCGACAAGGACAGAAGTGGAAAACAAGGGGAGAAATAGGGACTCTAATCAGAAGACAAAATAGGGAACAGGTGTAAAAAGACTAAATGAGTGAGTTAGGAGAATGAGGAACAGCTGGGAGCAGGAACGGAACGATAGAGAGAGGGAGGGGGAGAGAGAGGGATAGAAAAAGGGAACGAACCTAATAAGACCAGCAGGGGGAAACGAACAGAAGGGAAAGCATAATGACAAGACAATATAAGACAAAACATGACAGTACCCCCCCCACTCACCGAGCGCCTCCTGGCGCTCTCGAGGAGGAACACTGGCGGCAACGGAGGAAATCATAGATCACAAACGGTCCAGCACGTCCCGAGAAAGAACCCAACTCCTCTCCTCAGGACCGTAACGGAAAACGATAAAAAGGGAAACTAGGGTACTACTCTAAAAAAAAAAAATGAGACACGGGTAGAGAACTGAAAGCTTTAGAGCAAACAGGACCAAACAGGCCAGGAGAGTAACAACTAGGGACAGACTGAGACACAACAAGGGCAGGAACAAGAACAGGAGAGATGCGGTGGCAGGGAACAGACTGGGACCCAGCAAGACCAGGAGCAGAAGCAGAAAAAAATTACCAGACTTATTCTGCGCGCAGTCCGAACACGCAGCCACGAAACGGCGCGTGTCACGCTCCTGAGTAGGCCACCAAAAGCGCTGGCGAATAGAAGCAAGAGTACCTCGAACGCCGGGATGGCCAGCTAACTTGGCAGAGTGAGCCCACTGAAGAACAGCCAGACGAGTAGAAACAGGAACGAAAAGAAGGTTACTAGGACAAGCGCGCGGCGACGCAGTGTGCGTGAGTGCTTGCTTAACCTGTCTCTCAATTCCCCAGACAGTCAACCCGACAACACGCCCAACAGGAAGGATCCCTCGGGAACAGTAGAAGCCACAGAAGAACTAAAGAGACGGGATAAAGCATGAGGCTTGGTGTTCTTAGTACCCGGGCAATAAGAAATAACGAACTCGAAACGAGCGAAAAACAACGCCCAACGAGCATGACGCGCATTCAGTCGTTTGGCAGAACGGATGTACTCAAGGTTCCTTTGGTCAGTCCAAACGACAAAAGGAACGGTCGCCCCCTCCAACCACTGGCGCCATTTGCCTAGGGCTAAACGGATGGCGAGCAGTTCACGGTTAGCCACATCATAGTTACGTTCCGACGGTGACAGGCGATGAGAAAAATACGCGCAAGGGTGGACCCCATCGTCAGTATCGGAGCGCTGGGACAGAATGGCTCCCACGCCCACCCCCGACGCGTCAACCTCGACAATAAACTGTTTAGTGACGTCAGGTGCAACAAGGATAGGAGCGGATGCAAAACGCTTCTTGAGGAGATCAGAACAACAATCATACGACCGGTGAGGAGGAAGGGAGTTGGTTCTGGACCGACTGAAGACCGTGCGCAGACCATGATATTCCTCCGGCACTCCTGTCAAATCACCAGGTTCCTCCTGTGAAGAGGGAGCAGAACAAACAGGAGGAATAGCAGACATTAAACACTTCACATGACAAGAAACGTTCCAGGAAAGGATAGAATTACTAGACCAATCAAAAGAAGGATTATGACACACTAGCCAGGGATGACCCAAAACAACAGGTGTAAAAGGTGAACGAAAAATCAAAAAAGAAATGGTCTCACTATGGTTACCAGATACAGTGAGGGTTAAAGGTAGTGTTTCACATAATATACTGGGGAGAGGACTACCATCCAAGGCGAACATGACCGTGGGCTCCCCCTAACTGTCTGAGAGGAATGTCATGTTCCCGAGCCCAGGCTTCGTCCATAAAACAGCCCTCCGCCCCAGAGTCTATTAATGCACTGCAGGAAGCTGCCGATCCGGTCCAGCGTAGATGGACCGGTAAGGTAGTACAGGTACTTGACGGAGAGGACCGTCTAGTAGCGCTTATCAGTCGCCCTCCGCCTACTGATGAGCTCTGGCCTTTAACTGGACATGAAATGACAAAATGACCAGCGGAACCGCAATAGAGACAGAGGCGGTTGGTGATTCTCCGTTCCCTCTCCTTAGTCGAAATGCGAATACCCCCCCAGCTGCATGGGCTCAACGCCAGAGTCAGTGGGGAAAGATGGTAGTGTCGGAGAGAGGGGAGACACAGTTAACGCGAGCTCTCTTCTATGAGCTCGGTGACGAAGATCTACCCGTCGTTCAATGCGAATAGCGAGTTCAATCAAAGAATCCACGCTGGATGGAACCTCCCGAGAGAGAATCTCATCCTTAACCTTAGCGTGGAGTCCCTCCAGAAAACGAGCGAGCAACGCCGGCTCGTTCCAGTTACTGGAGGCAGCAAGAGTGCGAAACTCTATAGAGTAATCCGTTATGGATCGATTACCTTGACATAGGGAAGACAGGGACCAGGAAGCTTCTTTCCCAAAAACTGAACGATCAAAAACCCTTATCATCTCCTCTT
The DNA here is from genome assembly GCF_021184085.1 of Oncorhynchus gorbuscha. Lineage (NCBI taxonomy): Eukaryota > Metazoa > Chordata > Actinopteri > Salmoniformes > Salmonidae > Oncorhynchus > Oncorhynchus gorbuscha. Next base: position 48,183,745 of record NC_060191.1, on the reverse strand, counting down.
TAAAGTTCAGATAATTGTTAGTACACTCAGCGCTTGCCTCCCAGATAGCTGTGCCCCACTGCCGAGCCCGACCAGTAAGGAGTGATATGACGTAGGCAATCCGAGCTCTCTCTCTTGAGTATGTGTTGGGTTGGAGAGAGAACACTATATCACACTGGGTGAGAAAGGAGCGGCACTCAGTGGGCTGCCCAGAATAACATGATGGGTTATTAACCCTAGGTTCCGGAGGCTCGGAAGACCCGGAAGTAGCTGGTGGCACGAGACGAAGACTCTGATACTGTCCTGAGAGGTCGGAAACCTGAGCGGCCAGGTTCTCCACGGCATGACGAGCAGCAGACAATTCCTGCTCGTGTCTGCCGAGCATGGCTCCTTGGATCTCGACGGCAGTGTTACGAGCATCTGTAGTCGCTGGGTCCATTCTTTGGTCGGATCCTTCTGTTATGCAGGTGAATGAGGACCCAAAAGCGACTTGGCGAAAACAGAGTCTTTATTCCAGTAATGGAAATAGGCAATACTCCTAGACAAATCGGAGCAGAAAACTAAACATAAAAAACTAATTCCACTCGTAGTGACGAGGACAGACTGGAGACTCGACCATAAACTGTAGGTTGCCTCGGGAAGGCACCGACCGTAGCAGACTCAGACACCTGCTCATACGCAGCATCTGCGGGAAACAAGACACGACAGGGCGAGACAAAGACACAGCACGGCGAACAATATACAAGGATCCGACAAGGACAGAAGTGGAAAACAAGGGGAGAAATAGGGACTCTAATCAGAAGACAAAATAGGGAACAGGTGTAAAAAGACTAAATGAGTGAGTTAGGAGAATGAGGAACAGCTGGGAGCAGGAACGGAACGATAGAGAGAGGAGAGAGAGGGAGGGGGAGAGAGAGGGATAGAAAAAGGGAACGAACCTAATAAGACCAGCAGGGGGAAACGAACAGAAGGGAAAGCATAATGACAAGACAATATAAGACAAAACATGACAGGGGGCAGTATTTTCACGTCCAGATGAAAAGCGTGCCCAAAGTAAACTGCCTGTTACGCAGGCCCAGAAGCTAGGATATGCATATGCATGGTAGTATTGGATAGAAAACACTAATGTTTCTAAAACTGTTAAAATAATGTCTGTGAGTATAACAGAACTGATTTGGCAGGCGAAAACCCGAGCACAATCTATCCAGGGAAATTTATTTTTGAGGTCATTGTGTTTTCTAATGTTTTTCTATGGGAAACCTGATTTATTAGGGCCCAGACTGCAGTTCCTATGTCTATGCCAAGAGTGTGCAAAGCTGTCATAAAGGCAAATGGTGGCTACTTTGAAGAATCTCAAATATAACATATATTTTGATTTGTTTAACACTTTTTTGGTGTTTCCATATGTGTTATTTCATAATTTTGATGTCTTCACTATTATTCTACAATGTAGAGTACATGTGAGTAGATTCTACACATGAGTAGATGTGTCTAAACTTTTGATTGGCACTGTATATTTCATACTGTTATGAGTAACAATCTCTAAAGGAAACTGGAGACAGATTCACATTATCTCTTTGGCACATGCACACATCGAACAGATACATTTTTGACATTTGATGTGGCAATTTCACACAATCTTGGATGTCATCCTATTACTCAAATGTAGTCAGGTGGCCGACTTTGTTGTGATAGTATTAGTCATAATTGCTTCGGATTGTTCACCAGGGAGAATCCGTCCTCAGGAATAGCTCATTCCACTCTAGTCAGCCAATACTAACCCAACTGGCTTTTGGCACGCAGGAAGTGTCTCACCACACAAGCAATTGCTTGAATATAGACCGCCACTCTTGAAAGATCATCCTAGGTAGCTAAACAATAGAACAACAGGCTTTTGGCAGGCGGACTGGGCTGCTCTTTGTGTGTGGGGTGAAGTGGGGAACCAGTTTGTATACTGGCAGGTCTCTGTCTCACCACATCAGATTCAGACAGACTGAATACAGGCCATTTCAATCAGTTGTCCTTAGGTGACATAATGAGATGCTAAATATAGAATTATAGCATTTTTTCTCACACCTATTGACTTCTTTCTGTAGTTGTCGAGCCACATCAAAAAGGAACAGTACTATGCTCTATATTAGATATTGCATGTTATTTATTACACCTACTCACCTTGTTGTCCAGTCCTCACCTCGTTGTCCAGTCCTCATCACTCGTTGTGTGTGTTTATTTGTCTGCAGTGTAATTGTCTTTTCTTCAAATGAGCATATGAAAGACATTACTGTAAGTGTATTAATGCAAGTATATTAACTCTCCAGTAATGAATCACTTATTCAGTAAGTCCAACCCACTTCATGTCCAGCTCCTATACAGTCTCTCGGTGTCTCCATCTATCACAGAGACATTGAATAAAAGCCAGGGAAACACTTCATCACTGCCTGTCTGATAAACAACAACCTTTCTCTCTAGCTGTATTTTCCCCCTGACTGTATTTACAGTCTCTGGTCTTGACTGTCACCACAATTGCTGGAGCTTTAATTAAAATTGATCTGTGTGGCCGGCCTAATTTAAATCTGCTCTTTGCATCTGTCACAAGGTAAGCTACTGTTCTATGGGGGCCATTCATCTGATGTCAATGGGCAGGAGAGTCCTCTTTTATTCTCCTCTCCTCCCCTGTCCTCTCTTCTCCTGTCCCGTGCTTTTCTCTCTTCTCCTCTCTTCTAGTTTTTGGAGGTGGATAGATGACTTGTTGTGAGGATTTTGTTCCTCACTTGGGTCAAAGCAACTCCAATCTGATTAAACAAGTGTTATCTATAGTATAACAAAGCAGTTGCCTGTTGATTTGAAGGTTAACAATTAACGCAAGTCATTGACTGTCAATGTTTTTAATTTGCTGCGAAACTCGTCAATGGATAGGCCTAAGTGATACAAAATGTATTATCTATTCAGTGGCACATTGGGGTATTGAGAATGCACCATTCCTTGTTGAAAGCAGCAAGCCATTGACTCGTTGTCATCTGATGTGTGTGTGCACGTGCGGGCTGGACTCCTTTGGTCAGGGACACACAACCCTCGGCCCTATGGCTGTATCCAGCCCACCATGACATTTCCAAGTGGCCCTCAACATTATGTATTACAAAAGCAAAACCCCCCAAAAGAATTCATAATTAAAATAATGATTAATCTGCCTAGTAGAAGATACAGTGGTAAAAACATGTATTACAAAGCCTTTATTGTCGGACAGACTGTTGTTATACCAGTCTGATGATATGTGTTACTATGATGCAGGTCTGAAAAAAGGTTGACATGATATTTGAATGTATCTATGCCTTAAGTGCTGGGGTAGGGAAATCTGTTTCCAGACAGACCGGTAAACTCAGTATGCCACATAGTGGAAAGAGAGCCTGGAGGAATATATGAGCTTAGTCATACCGCTGTGTGTGTGTGTGTGTGCATGCGTGTGTTCACCCTCTGAATGGGATGACGTGATGAACTGAGACGATTCGCATTCAAGCTAATACAGCCCTACGGTACAATAACACATAACAGACAGTCTTTCTATATTACCCAGCCATGTTCATTTAATTTGCCTCCATTCTTTGTGACGTTTGGCACAGAATCCTATCAACATAGAGCAGAGTTTAAAATGGCCGCCGGCCTTTTCTTTCTCAACTGGTAGCAGTGTGACCCTGGGGGCCAGTGAAGTACTGTAGTGGTAGATGGTAGATATCAGAGGAAAGCTGTCAGAGAGATGTGCTACTGCAGTGTAACTGGAGCTTCCTGGGCTTTGTTAATTTTGCCTGTGGCCCTAAAACATGGCTCCAACTAGGTCTACTTGGCCAAGCTGCAAAGTCAAACTTGGCTATAATGTGACAGTTGTTTTGCCCTACAATATGCTTATTGTAAGTTTAAGGGTCAGAGCCTTTCCTTTGATCCTCCACTTCCTAGTATGTGTTTGTGCTTGCTCCTGGTTGGCTGAAGCAGTGTATTAACCTGTAGCAGCCTATACTGTGGCCTCTAAAGCTCCGCCTCTGATCAAATGGATTTCATTCTCAAAGTTCTAAAGCAGATGAATAAAGGTCTGCTTTCATCAAAACACCATAGGAAGGTTTGTTAGAATCAAAACAAAATGATAGACATTTTCTATCACTTAGTAGGTCTACCTTGTGTGTGTTTAAAATAGGCCTATTTCTATAGTCAACATCTTACCGTCACATATTGTTGTTATAGGCTACTGTAGACACACAGTTGTTCCACTCCCTCTATCTTTTTTGAAGTGGAACACAGTTAACTGTCTGTTGAAGATGTGTGTGTGTGTGTGTGTGTGTGTGTGTGTGTGTGTGTGTGTGTGTGTGTGTGTGTGTGTGTGTGTGTGTGTGTGTGTGTGTGTGTGTGTGTGTGTGTGTGTGTGTGTGTGTGTGTGTGTGTGTGTGTGTGTGTGTGTGTGTGTGTGTGTGTGTGTGTGTGTGTGCGCGCGCGCGTGCGTGAGATAGTGTAGGTGTGTTTGTGTTGGGGCCCATTTGGAATGCATTTATTTTTATAGATGTGGCAATCGATTGGTTACCCTAGTGTGTGTGGTTAGCATGATGTAGCGCCTAGGACAACAGAACATTGTGTTCACTCACAGGGCTTGTGAACAGAGCTAGTGTTTTTCTGCACCGCAACCACACAGCAACACTTCTCTCACAGCCAATTGCAGCTCAAATTCAGACATTAATGCCTCGATCACACCGACAGCTTCATTGCGTTTTAGTACACCAGAAGTACATTCATTTCCAATGGAATTCTGCGTTTGACTTACAGCATTGCGTTGCAGAGGCAGTTGCAGTGCGTTCTGTGTGGTGCAAACGTTGGATTTATCAAACGTATGAGTCAAACTGTATGTGTAGACGGCTTGACAGAAATGGTAGCAGAGGGTGAATGTTGGCCTTTTGTTGCACACATATTCAGATGATGCTGCGTACCATTTTGCGCAATGACACTATCAGGGTGATTAACGCGTAAACCCTCCTGATACCTCTCCCCCAGACCATTATGCACACAAACAGACACAAGCTCTCTCACTCGTGCCCTTTAAAAAATCAAGCTGCTTTTTCACTCTGACCGAACGGCAGACCGAGCGGGGGCTGAGGAGGAAGATAAGAGGAGGGAGGAAATCTAATCTGCATTCAGCTGTTAAATAAAAACACAACCTTTCAATAAACCTCACAGCCAGCCAGCCAATCAACTCACAGTCAGCCAGGCTGCAAGCCAGTAGCCTACAGGCAGCGTATTTAAGACATGTTGTGTGAAGAAGCATAATAAAAAGCCTATTTACTATCAACCTGAAATGAACAGCCATTTCAAAATGTAGATTTGTTCCTGTGGGAGACTGTCAAATGTTTTCAACATGTCCTGTGAACAGATGTCCTTGGGTATTTTATGGACCATATTGTATTTATTCTATTTAATAGCCTAATAACATGACTTAATTATCCAGATTGATTGACAGCTCGATTCAAATCAAAATACAGAAAAAGGTAGATGTGAACAAAGCTTGTGGCTGAAAAGTCTTCTAACTCCTCCTGGCTAATCTGGGGGATTAGGAGCTATAAATGGCTGCCAGTCGCTTGCTGATGATGAATGCCATAAACAGACATCTTGTGTCAAAACAAGTCCATTTCTATAAGAACTATATATGGCCATCGCTTGCTGATGATGAATGCCACGAACGACCATCTTGTGTCAAAACAGGTCCATTTCTATAAGAACTATATATGGCCATCGCTTGCTGTTGATGAATGCCACGAACGACCATCTTGTGTCAAAACAGGTCCATTTCTATAAGAACTATATATGGCCATCGCTTGCTGTTGATGAATGCCACGAACGACCATCTTGTGTCAAAACAGGTCCATTTCTATAAGAACTATATATGGCCATCGCTTGCTGTTGATGAATGCCACGAACGACCATCTTGTGTCAAAACAAGTCCATTTCTATAAGAACTATATATGGCCATCGCTTGCTGTTGATGAATGCCACGAACGGCCATCTTGTGTCAAAACAGGTCCGTTCTGTAAGAACAGCATGACTCAAGACTTAGTCTAATTTTACTCCTCTGCAATACTTCGGTGAGCTTTGAAGCACTTGAGGCAAGAAATGCAGATCACTGTCAGCCCATGCTGTTGTGTGTCCAGTTTTGGAATAACCTGAGGCTCTATCATATCCTGTAGCCTTGTCGTCTACTGTGTATGAATATAAGGACTGTACATAAAGCATAGAACCTGCATAAAACCCACATTCCCATTATGTGGAGTTTATGTCAATGTACCATGTTGTATGTTGACACATCTGTTCCAAGACATATCTGAAGGTGTTGTGCATCACTCTGTAATGTATTACAGGCAGAAAGAAGCCTTTTGAGTCATTTTGTCAGACACTCTTATCCAGAGCGACTTACAGGATTAAGTGCCTTGCTCAAGGGCACAGACCGATTTTATCAGCTCAGGGATTCAAACCAGCAGCCTTTTGGTTACTGGCCCAACACTCTTAACCACTAGGCTACCTCCCGTTAAGTACCAGACAGAGAAAGACACACGGCCACGCGGAGACACACGCACGAACACACGCGTCCGTACACACACACTCGCACACACTCACAGCAGGAGGCCCAGTGGTCTGACTCCACTTTATCAGATCACTGTAATGTAGCATTTCATCATCCCAGATCTGTTTGTTTTTTCATGACAACAACCATATCTATACAGCATTAACAGATCTGAGGCCAGCTGATAGCGTTTCATTACCATTTGAATGAACCCTAACATGAGTCGTTCTGCTCTGCTTTGTTTCGTTTCGTGTTTTGTTGTATTTTGTTCATGCACAGTGGGCAGGTGGAGGGGAGGAAAGGTAGAGCAGGAGGAGAGGTGGGGGGTGGGGGTGGGATGAATGGAGGGAGGGAGGGTGGGGGTGGGATGAATGGAGGGAGGGAGGGTGGGGGTGGGATGAATGGAGGGAGGGGTGGGGGGAGGGGTGGGGGGCGGGATGAATGGAGGGAGGGGTGGGGGGAGGGATGGAGGGAGGGAGGGGTGGGGGGAGGGAGGGAGGGGTGGGGGGTGGATGGAGGGAGGGAGGGAGGGGTGGGTGGGGTGGGGGGATGGATGGAGGTGGAGCAGAAAGCAAAATGTCCTGGCACAGCATCAGAACGAGCGTTGCTAGGTGATGCTGTTAAAGGAAAATGAAGTGAAGAGGTGTGCTCCTCTCAGGGAGAGTGAGGGAGAGAAAAAGAGGGTTAGCGAAAGAGGGAGGGAGAGAGAGAGAGGGAACCTGGGTGACGCTGACACTTCAGAGCCTTCCGGCAACTCTCTGCCACCGAGTTGCCGACACACAAACGAGCAAGCACACAGACACACACAGTCGCGCAGGAACACACACACGCATACACACACAGCGCATGGCCACATATTAGTCATAAACATTCAAACACTCATAGAGCAGGGTCCCTTACACTCACACAGGCACAGACAGAACCACACATAGGCATCACAACTAGATCCCCTTCAGCATATGGAGCAGCAGCAGCCCATAGAACACAGACTGAGAGGACAGTCACACCCTACTGAACATACACATGCACCCTCCATAGATGCATAGATCACCTGGACCACCTTGCTCAATGATATCAATAGGCTGTCTCTACTCAGACGGTTATGTATTGTAACATGCAGTTCAACTCCCGGTGGGATTGTAGAAATGTATTTTTAATGGTTTTCTCTGTAAATGAAGCCATTGCTTGATTAGCCTAGTTACTCCAGGGAATACTGGTAAAGGTCATCGTGGACCAGGTTGTTGCTGTGATGCGGTTAATGGACAGAACTGTTTTAACATTCAATTACAATGTATAATCTTCCCTCTTCTCTCCTCTCCTCCCACCTCTCCACTCATTCTCTCCTTCCTCTCCTCTCATCCTCCTCTTCAAGGATAACCATTCAGCTGAAGAGAAAGTGGAACCTCTTCATGTTAAATCCGATGATTCATGACATATTTGTCATCTTTCTGTCCCTCTCTCAATGTTTTAGGCGTAAATCACAATCTTGTGTTGTCGTTCCCTGTGATGAAATATACACAATGATCATTTAAATCACCCCAAAAGTACAGCCGATGAGGTCTGTTAGGATTTTAAGAGCGGCTATGACGTATGTCCATCTATTATCTACGTGCAGACCTTACCCAGTGAGGAGAAAGAATAGAGAGACATTTAGGAGCTGTGATTACAGGGCTTTTTGGTGACTAGCTGGGTGTGAAATTTGTTTCGTAGAGAACATTTACTTCTATGAAACTTTTCACACCGTCTGGGTACAGATAATGTAGTGGTATTAACATTGTCATCTTTTGTGGTGAGCAATGGAGTGTTGGTCACTTTGGGTGTGTCTCAATAGTCTCTCCTCCTCTCCCACAGTTGTTGTTTATTTGTATTTAGTCCACCTTTATTTAACCGGGTAAGCCAGTTGACAATAAGTTCTCATTTACAACTGTAACCTGGCCAAGATAAAGCAAAGCTATGCCACAAAAACAACAACACAGAGTTGCACATAAACAAACACAATAGAAAAATCTATGTACACGGTGTGCAAATGTAGAAGAGTAGGGAGGCAATAAATAGGCAATAAATAGGCCATTAATAGGCCATAGAGGTGAAATAATTGTAATTTATCATTAACACTGGAGTGATAGATTTGCAGATGATGATGTGCAAGTAGAGATATTGGGGAGCAAAAGAGCTAGATGTTAAGTAACAATATAGGGATGAGGTAGTGCTATTTACAGATGGGCTGTGTACAGGTACAGTGATCGTTAAGCTGCTCTGACAGCTGATGCTTAAAGTTAGAGAGGGAGATATAAGAGTCCAGCTTCAGTGATTTTTGCAATTCATTCCAGTCATTGGCAGCAGAGAACTGTAAGGAAAGGTGGCCAAAGAGGTGTTGGCTTTGGGGGGGGACCAGTGAAATATACCTACTGGAGCACGTGCTATGGGTGGGTGTTACTATGGTGACCGGTGAGCTGAGATAAGGCGGGGCTTTACCTAGCATAGACGTATAGATGACCTGGAGCCAGTGGGGTGCGGGCAGCAATCGGTTGAAGAGCATGCACTTAGTTTTACTAGCATTTAAAAACAGTTGGAGGCCACGGAACGACTGTTGTATGGCATTGAAGCTCGTTTGGAGGTTTCTTAGCACAGTGTCCAAAGAAGGGCCAGATGTATACAGAATGGTGTTGTCTGCATAGAGGTGGATCAGAGAATCACCAGCAGCAAGAGCGACATCATTGATACATACAGAGAAAAGAGTCGGCCCGAGAATTGAACCCTGTGGCACCCCCGTAGAGTCTGCCAGAGGTCCACATAACAGGCCATCCGATTTGACACACTGAACTCTATCTGAGAAGTAGTTGGTGAACCACGCGAGGCAGTCATTTGAGAAGCCAAGACTATTGAGTCTGCTGATAAGAATGTGGTGATTGACAGAGTCGAAAGCCTTGGCCAGGTCGATGAAGACGGCTACACAGTACTGTCTTTTATCAATGACGGTTATGATATCTTTTAGGACCTTGAGCGTGGCTGAGGTGCACCCATGACCAGCTCAGAAACCAGATTGCATAGTGAGGATGAAAATCTACACTGACATGAATGAACTGAACAGGTGAAAGCAATTTCCTGGTTCAGTTGGTTTCCTCCATCATTTATTTTGCATGTGTGTTCAGATCAGTAAAGGGGAGGAAGCCACTTTAGATTACTGAGATGCGGCCTTCTTTGTACTATGGGTTGTGGGGACGACTATTGAGATGCAGCCTTTGCACTGCAGTAAGGGTAGTGGGGCTCATACAATTTGCTCCTGAGCTCCTGTTTAGCTAGCTGATCTGTAGCCGTCTCATGTTCTGAGAACATCACTCTTATCAGACCACAGTCACAGTAAAGAAGGCAAGGCTACCGTGTGCCAAGAACATAGTGCCAGTGTTGCCAGGGTAACAACAGCTTCCTTTCCAACATACTGTGGTTGTGGTTGTCATTGCTGTAAAAATGTGGGTGGAGCCTTTGGGATTGACTGACAGATTGGTAAAGGGACGTCTTATTATAGAAATAGAATGGTCACAATAACATAATTTCTTACAATTTTGCGGACGGCACGGCATCATTTTTTCTACCAGAGATTGAATTTGGACTTTTCCAACACTGTATTTAAATGGCGCTGCGTTGCAGCATGGTTGTACTGTATGTTGATGAGGATCTAATGGCCGCACTAGCCTGCTCTACCACTTGTTAGCTGATGCCTGGACACAGCTTTGGTCTCTGATGTAACGTGTTAGGTAGTTAAATGACATCTACTATACCATATGGCATCAGAGTGCACATTAAGGTCATTCAGTCACTACACTCATAACTGACCTACAATAATGTTATAGAGCAGTAATCGTCTGTAGTGGTTTGTTATGAATATCTACATTCTAACACTGTATGTCTGTTCTATACTTCTTTGTTTATTATTGAGGGGACAGCAACTTTTGAATTTGAATAGTATTATTTTATACTGATTTGAACCTGAATGACCTGTGCTGACAAATGAGCAAAAGGTTGGCCTAAGTGCTTTAAGTTAGTGTTTGAACTCAATGGTCATTGACAATTATTTAAGATATACTGTACTGTAAAACCCTCAATATTGCTACCGTTTATCTACCACATTTACCCCTAAATCACTGTGTTATTCACATACAGGTGCACTATATATATAAAAGTATGTGGACACCCCTTCAAATGTGTGGATTCGGCTATTTCAGCCACACCAGTTGCTGACAGGTGTATAAAATCGAACACACAGCCATGCAATCTCCATAGGTAAACATTGACATTAGAATGTCCTCATTGAAGAGCTCAGTGACTTTCAACGTGGCACCATCATAGGATGCTACCTTTCCAACGAGCCAGTTGTTCTGCCCTGCTAGAGTCAAATTTCTGGCCTGCTAGAGCTGCCCCGGTCAACTGTATGTGCTGGTATTGTGAAGTGGTAACATCTAGGAGCACCAACGGCTCAGCCGCTAAGTGGTAGGCCACACAAACTCACAGAAGGGGACCGCCGAGTGCTGAAGCGCGGAGTGTGTCCTTGGCCACAACACTCACTACTGAGTTCTAAACTACCTCTGGAAGCAGCTTCAGCACAAGAACTGTCCTTCGGGAGCTTCATGAAATGGGTTTCCATGGCCGAGCAGCCGCACAAACATAAGATCACCATGCACAATGCCAAGCGTCGGCTGGGTGGTGTAAAGCTCGCCGCCATTGGGCTCTGGAGCAGTGGAAACGCGTTCAACATCACTTCAACATCTGGCAGTCCAACGAACAAATCTGGGTTTGGCAGATGCCAAGAGAACACTACCTGCCCAAATGCATAGTGCCAACTGTAAAGTTTGGTGGAGGAGGAATAATGGTCTGGGGATGTTTTTCATGGTTCGGGCTAGGCCCCTTAGTTCCAGTGAAGGGAAATCTTAATGCTACAACATACAATGACATTCCAGATGATTCCGTGCTTTGGGGAAGGCCCTTACCTGTTCCAGCATGACAATGCCCCCATGCACAAAGCAGGTCCATACAGAAATGGTTTGTTGAGATTAGTTTTGAAGAACTTGACTGGTCTGCACAGAGCCCTGGCCTCAACGCCTCCGAAAGCCTTTGGAATGAATTGGAATGCCAACTGCGAGCCTGGCCTAATCGCCCAACATCAGTGCCCAATCTCACTAATGCTCTTGTGGCTGAATGGAAGCAAGTCCCCGCAGCAATGTTCCAACATCTATTGGAAAGCCTTCCCAAAAGGGTGGAGGCTGTTATAGCTGCAAAGGCGGGACCAACTCCATATTAATGTGTCCACATACTTTTGGTAATGCAGTGTATCTACCTCAATACTCCAGCACATTGTGAATTTGGTATTGACACTGACCCTGAATATAGCTGACATTCGTCTGTTTTTGTCTTATTTTTTGTGTTTTGTAGTTTTAAACGTTTTTTTTTAAATACTAGTTTGATATTGAGTACAGCACTGTTGGATTGGGATTTAAAGTAAAGCATGTCGCTGTACTTGTGCATTTGTTAAATAAAACTTGAAACTTGCCATAGTTCAGTAGTACAGATGAGCCTCACATCAATTGGAGTTATTTTGTAACCCTCAGAGCTTACAGTATGTTGGCCTCAGAAGTAAAAATGACAGTTTGTGGTTGCTGGTTTAAGTTGGAGAGCTGCTTACATGTACAGTAAATCTGTTGACTGGCCTGTTATTCCAGCAGGCATGTGATGTGGTGGGGCTGGACTGACTTCCGGTTATGTCCCAGTGCTAAGTGCTTTCCCATCAACTGTACTCTCACCTGAGATAACCTTTCTGGCCTTAGACATAGACCCCTGGCCTTACCTATTAAACATGTCCATTGCCCCACCAGTAGAGAATGCACACGCCCGCACACACACACATACAGTATACACCGTTTTTACCTATCTGAAGGTGTAGTAGTTCTGTGGTGTGGATTATAATGATAGGTGGGTAGTAGGTGAGATGGAAAGTAGCCAGGAGACCCAGTCACAACTCACAAGGGAATTACTGCCATCTGCACACACACACACACACACACACACACACACACACACACACACACACACACACACACACACACACACACACACACACACACACACACACACACACACACACACACACACACACACACACACACACACACACACACACATACACACACACACAGAAGAGTCCAAAGCCTGCTGCCAATTATATTAATGACCCTAACAACACCAGGGCCGGAGCAAGGAACAGGGGGCGTCGCCTTAAGACCTCAGCAGATTTGTGTGAAGGCCCTTTGAGTCCATCACTCCCTCCTCCTCCACTCTCTCTCACACACACACACGCACACACACACACACACACACACACGCACGCACGCACGCGCACACACACACACACACACACACACACACACACACACACACACACACACACACACACACACACACACACACACACACGCGCGCACACACACGCACGCACACACACATGCACACACACATGCACACACACACAAAACCATGCATACTCACATACACATTCAGACTCCTCCCCTCTCTCCATGTAGCACAGCTAGGTAACAGGAAGGCTAAAAATATCTCCTGGCCATTGGCTAGCCAGTTTGGTCCATCTGTTCCTGGTTCCTTAGGTAAGTAGAGGGGGGGGGGAGTGTTTGTGTGCGTGCATACGTGTGTCTGTGCACACAGTGTATGTTTTGCGTGTGTGTGTGTGTGCGTGTGCGTGCGTGTGTGAGGGCTCACTAAAATCTTACTAGAACGTGCTCTTACTATTCTACCTCAGTACAGTTTTGACATGAAACTATATCAAAGGCTTAGAGGCAGGTGCCCACCTGTAGTTTTTAATAGGATGCAGGTAGGGAGGGGTGTATGAAAGGTGTGCAGTGGTCAATTTGTGGGGTGGTGTCGGAGGAATGGGGGTTATAATACAGCAAAAGCTATAGTTTCCCCAAATCCCCTTAGCGTCTTCCAATCTGTCCATGTGACGGTGAAACAATGTAAGCCTCTTAGTCCTAATCCACAGCCTGTGGGGAGGTGAGTGTATGCCACAGGGCTGTAGATGCTGTCCCTTGGGCACAGATCTGCAAAAAGGGTGCTATCTAGAACCTAAAAAGGTTCTTAGCCTTTCCCCATTGGAGAACGCATTGAAGAACCCTTTTGGTTCCAGGTAGAACTCTTTTAGTTTTCATGTGTTACCATTTCCACAGAGAGGGTTCTACATGGAACCAAAAAGGGTTCTACCTGGAACCAAAAAGGGTTATTTTATGGGGACAGACGAAGAACCCTTTTGGAGTGTGGGATCAGCGTACAGTACCCTCGACCCGAACCTTAGGTTAAGTTGGCTGGTACCCTGGTGTTGCCCTGGTTTTGCCGACACCGTGCTCCAACCAACTGAGCCGTATTGGAACCAGACGTGTTGGTTCGTGTTCGATTTCTGTCCTAATTGTTTTGACTGTCCACATATTCCAAACTGTCAGTTCTGTGAGAGGGCCTTATAGAAGTGTCTCAGATTCCAAACTGTCAGTTCTGTGAGAGGGCCTTATAGAAGTGTCTCAGATTCCAAACTGTCAGTTCTGTGAGAGGGCCTTATAGAAGTGTCTCAGATCCAAACTGTCAGTTCTGTGAGAGGGCCTTATAGAAGTGTCTCAGATTCCAGACTGTCAGTTCTGTTAGTGTGACACAAAAGACTGTGGGCCTGCATGTTATCACAGAGAAGTTATCCAGTGACTATAAGACTGTGGTTATTGTCAGTGTCACATCTTGGCAGATGCAAAGATTAGAGGAGTAAAAATAGCTCTTTCTGTCTCTCTGTTAGGTGAGGATCTGACAGGCTGGCCAAGTGGCTGGATGGGGCAGGGTCAGAGTGCTTAGTGAAGGGACATGTTTTGGAAGAGCCTAATCATTGTGCACAAGGCTGTAACAGCTGCAAAATTGTCTTATAACATAGAGATCATTACTTGTAGTTCATATGTACATTTGCACCAAGTTTCATGCTTTTATATTCCTTTACTTGATAAAAGTGAACTTTTACACTAATATCTTAAATATTTCTGGTATATTAGAGGTTGACAATTCAAGAATGTTCATGAATGTAAACAAACGTATGGTGAAAGTATACATAGTCTTTCTACTGTTCATTCCTTTGACTAAAAGGTGTTCTGTAGAGTATGTAGCCCTCCTGTATTCAGACTGAAATGTGTTCTGTATCCCTCCTGTAGCCCTGCTGTATTCAGACTGAAATGTGTTCTGTATCCCTACTGTAGCCCTCCTGTATTCAGACTGAAATGTGTTCTGTAGCCCTCCTGTAGCCCTGCTGTATTCAGACTGAAATGTGTTCTGTAGAATTTGTAGCCCTCCTGTATTCAGACTGAAATGTGTTCTGTAGAGTATGTAGCCCTCCTGTAGCCCTGCTGTATTCAGACTGAAATGTGTTCTGTAGAATATGTAGCCCTCCTGTAGCCCTCCTGTATTCAGACTGAAATGTGTTCTGTAGAATTTGTAGCCCTCCTGTATTCAGACTGAAATGTGTTCTGTAGAATTTGTAGCCCTCCTGTATTCAGACCAAAATGTTTTCTGTAGAGTATGTAGCCCTCCTGTATTCAGACTCAAATGTGTTCTGTAGCGCTCCTGTATCCCTCCTGTATTCAGACTAAAAATGTGTTCTGTAGAGTATGTAGCCCTCCTGTATTCAGACTAAAATGTGTTCTGTAGAGTATATAGCCCTCCTGTAGCCCTCCTGTATTCAGACTAAAAGTCGTTCTGTAGAGTATGTAGCCCTCGTGTATTCAGACTAAAATGTGTTCTGTAGAGTATGTAGCCCTCCTGTATTCAGACTGAAATGTGTTCTGTAGAGTATTGTGCCCTCCTGTATTCAGACTGAAAGGTGTTCTGTAGAGTATGTAGCCCTCCTGTAGCCCTCCTGTATTCAGACTGAAATGTGTTCAATAGAGTATGTAGCCCTCCTGTATTCAGACTTAAATGTGTTCTGTAGAGTATGTAGCCCTCCTGTATTCAGACTGAAAGGTGTTCTGTAGAGTATGTAGCCCTCCTGTATTCAGACTGAAAGGTGTTCTGTAGAGTATGTAGCCCTCCTGTATTCAGACTGAAAGGTGTTCTGTAGAGTATGTAGCCCTCCTGTATTCAGACTGAAATGTGTTCTGTAGAGTATGTAGCCCTCCTGTATTCAGACTAAAATGTGCTCTGTTCCCTTTCTGTTTCAGACTACCTATGTTCCCCAGAGGAGAACGTTCACATGATCGACTTCACACGGTTCAAGATCCGAGACATGGAGACAGGGACGGTGCTGTTTGAGATCACTAAACCCCCTGTACCTGGTATGGGCTATGTCGAAACTACCATATTAAACAGCACATATATTAGATGCATGTACTGTGTATGAGCTATATGTTGGTAATATATTTAATCAAGACATGGAGACAGGGACGGTGAGATCACCTGTTATGCACTTGAGTGAGGACCCAAAAGCGGTTTAACAAAAACAGAGTCCTTTAATGTAAACACAGGGAAGACATAGATCCTCTTCAGATGTAGATAATGGAAAAATAGACAACCCGCAGAGAGGGCGACAAATGAAACAAAAAATCCTTCTGATAATTACAAAAGAGCCCTCTTCTTAGCAGCAGAGGAGAATAGCTGGGTTAGCGGCGACAGGCTGCAGGTCTCTCTGCGTAGGCGCGGGTCATAGAGGAACAGTGGTACCTGATCTCACGTAGCATCAGATGAACTGGACACAGTACAAACGATAAGACAGTTAGCTGAGTACAGGATGCACTTGCCAGGCAGATTCCGACAGGACGGGACAAGGATGAAGCAAACGAGACGATAGTTTGTTTCTGGCATGAGAAACTCAAACGAGAATCTGACAAAGAAAGAAGCAGGAACAGAGAGAGAAATAGAGACCTAATCAGAGGGAAAAAGGGAACAGGTGGGAAAAGGGTGAATGAGGTAGTTAGAGGAGATGAGGAACAGCTGGAGGAGGAGAGAAAGAGAAGGTAACCTAATACGACCAGCAGAGGGAGACGGAGTGAAGAGAAAGAACAGGAACAAGACATAATATGACATCACCAAACCAACAGCACCAGCTCAGTAATAGGCCTGTTCTGTGCTAAATATAACCATTAGTATTTGTGTTCCCTAACATATTCATATTCTTATATAAATGTTAACAATTTTCTCTCTTATTAGAGCCTAGGATATATGACTTGTGGCACTAAACTACAGGTCATAGCCTCTGATAACGAAGAGGTTTTAAGACCTACTGTATGTGTGAGCAGCATATACCTCTGGGTTAACTAGGCCCAGGCAGTAATATGCATGATTCATGAACAAATGACTCCTATTAGCTTGGTCCCTACTAAGAAGGTAGAATGTATGCACACATGACTGTAAGTCGCTTTGGATAAAAGCGTCTGCTAAATGGCATATATTATTATTATTATTATTATTTCACTGTGTGAGTTGATCATCTAAGGCCCTGAAACAGTGTCTATTCAGAGAGGTACACAGCAGAAAGACTGTGCTTCAACAGCATGCTTGTTAACGCGGTATCTTTTGTGACACTACGGCAGCAGGCGAAAAGAAGGATTTTGACCCCAACGGAGGCCGCTTCGTCCGTTACCAGTTCACCCCTGCCTTCCTGCAGCTGCGCCAGGTCGGCGCCACGTAAGTCACAGCTAAGATGGCCGCCTGTGTGGGTGTGTAAGGGTGGTGGAGCGGTGGCCATTCAGTGCCCTGCTGTTCTCTTCTGAGAGGAGACAGATGGGCAGGGCTATTCTCAGAGAGTGAGAGGTGGTGTGTGTGTGCGTGCCTACGTGCTTGCGTGCATGTTTGTGTGTGACAGATACCAAGGAGGCAGGAATGCTACACAGTAGGGGGAGAAAGAGAGAGGGAGAGAGAGAAAAAAGGAGGCAGGGTGAGGGAGAAAGAAAGAGAGAAAGAGAGATGAGAAAAAGGACAGTCAGGCCAGTTGTTATTAATGAGCGTTTCACTGCAGTGGGCTAAATCAGGGTCTCACAGAGTGTTTATTGGTAGTCTTAAACACATCTACATTGAAACCAACGAATACACCTCACACACATGGCTATGGGCTTAAAAAAAGAAGACACCTGTACCATGTCAGATATAGAGTTGAAATGTATTACATTTTTACATTTGGAGTTTTCATCCCAATATTACACTTTATATACATCACAGAAGACTGAAACACAGCAAAACAGTTTGGCATCAAAACACCAGATTTTCTGCTGTTTATTTAAATGAATGTTTATTATGAAATTATGAAAAATATGAATAACATTCCACACAAGGCCACTAGTCATTTGAATGCAAGATGGAATTACACTTTGGTTCTGCAACAAACTATAACAAACAAATGATGTGTAAGTGTGTTTCCAATAGTTTATCAGATCGCTCTGTCCCCTGTCCTCTCTCACACAGTGTGGAGTTCACAGTGGGAGACATGCCCATCAACAACTTCAGGATGATTGAGAGGCACTACTTCAGAGAGCAGCTCCTCAAAAGCTTTGATTTTGAGTTTGGTTTCTGTATGCCCAGCAGCAAGAACACCTGCGAACACATCTACGAGTTCCCCCCTCTGTCAGAGGACATCAGTGAGTATAGACACACGTAGAAACAGAGACACAGACATAGCACGCATGCATACATGCACTTCCTGTACCCATATGACACACACACTCACTCAAACACACACACTGACGTGTCCTTCCTCTTCTTCCTCAGTGCGCGAGATGATCCTGCACCCATACAAAACGCAGTCCGACAGCTTCTACTTTGTGGACAACAAGCTGGTGATGCACAACAAGGCAGACTACTCCTACAGTGGGAGTCCGTAGGAGCACAGGACTTCCCTAGACACCTAGACCTACTCCAACTCTAACCCACCCCACCATAGGACCATAGGACCATGGACAGACAGACAGACAGACAGACAGACAGACAGACAGACAGACAGACAGACAGACAGACAGACAGACAGACAGACAGACAGACAGACAGACAGACAGACAGACAGACAGACAGACAGACAGACAGACAGACAGACAGACAGACAGACAGACAGACAGACAGACAGACAGACAGACAGACAGACAGACAGACAGACAGGCAGGCAGGCAGGCAGGCGACGAACGGAGAGACGTATGGATGGACTGACAGGTCACAAGTAGCAAGACTGATGGACAGCCTCGCACTCTCAGCAGCTTTATTTTCTCCAATCAGAATTCCTCCGTTGCTTGTTATCCCCTCAATTGCAATCCCCTACTTCAGTCTCTTTCAATGACCTCTCAACTTTCTGTGTCTGATAGAGAGTGTTATAGATGTCTACACAGTCTAGCATACATAAACATCTGATGTGGCCTGATCTAGACAAAATAAAAGCACAACCAGTAGAGTATATAAGGGCCTGTAACAATGAGTCAGATTGAATGTCTAGTCAGTGAGTTCTCAGTCAGTCAGCTAAAGAGAAAAATAGAAAGGGAGAGAGAGATAAGAAGGGACAAAAAATGAAGAGAGCGAGAAAGAGAGATAGAGTGTCTGCTTTTCTGCACTTCATCTCATTGACATTTACAGTACCAGTCAAAAGTTTGGACACACCTACTCATTCAAGGGTTTTACGTGACTATTTTCTACATTGTAGAATAATAGTGAAGACATCAAAACTATGAAATAACACATATGGAATCATGTAGTAACCAAAAAAGTGTTGCCAGTATGACAGGTTTGCACATTCTTGGCATTCTCTCAACCAGCTTCATGAGGTAGTCACCTGGAATGCATTTCAATAACAGGTGTGCCTTGTTAAAAGTTCATTTCTGGAATGTCTTGCCTTCTTAATGCATTTGAGCCAATCAGTTGTGTTGTGACAGGTTAGGGGTGGTATACAGAAGGTAGCACTATTTGGTAAAAGACCAAGTCCATTATTATTATTTGCCCTTTGGTCTGATTAGTCAAAAAAATATATTTTTGGTTCCAATTGCTGTGTCTTTATGAGACGCAGAGTAGGTGAATGGATGATCTCCGCATGTGTGGTTCCCACCATGAAGCATGGAGGAGGAGGTGTGATGGTGTGGGCGTGCTTTGCTGTTATACTGTCAGTGATTTATTTAGAATTCAAGGCACACTTAACCAGCATGGCTACCACAGCATTCTGCAGCGATACACCATCCCATCTGGTTTGCGCTTAGTGGGACTATCATTTGTTTTTCAACAGGACAATGACCCAACACACCTCCAGGCCGTGTAAGGGCTATTTGACCAAGAAGAGGAGTGATGGAGTGCTGCATCAGATGACCTGGCCTCCAAAATCACCCGACCTCAACCCAATTGAGATAGTTTGGGATGAGTTGGACCGCAGAGTGAAGGAAAAGCAGCCAAGAAGTGCTCAGAATATGTGGGAAGTCCTTCAAGACTGTTGGAAAAGTATTCCAGGTGAAGCGTGTTGAGAGAATGCCAAGACTGTGCAAAGCTGTCATCAAGGCAAGGTGGCTACTTTGAAGAATCTAAAATATATCATATATTTTGGTTACTACATGATTCCATATGTGTTATTTCATAGTATTGATGTCTTCACTATTATTCTACAATGTAGAACATAGTAAAACATAAAGAAAAACCCTTGAAGGACTAGGTGTGTCCCAACTTTTGACTGGTACTGTAGCTATTTAAACAACACAGACAGACAGACAGACAGACAGACAGACAGACAGACAGACAGACAGACAGACAGACAGACAGACAGACAGACAGACAGACAGACAGACAGACAGACAGACAGACAGACAGACAGACAGACAGACAGACAGACAGACCAGCTGTCTGTCGCATTACCAAGTGACACAGACACACAATCATCAAAACATGTATTCTAGTCAAGCAAGCAGAACCTATATATTTCTACTAGGGTTCTGCTACTTTTTTTTACTCTTAAAGAAAGTCAAAAAAAGTTTCTTGAATTTCTAATAAATAGCTATTAGCTCTGAATGATTCGTTGTCCCTGAAAGGAACAGTCCTGCCGTTTGATGAGGTTCTTTGTTGATCACCATACCAGTAGAAACCAGTTGAATTCCATTAGCATACAGTACATCGTAGAATGGGACAGGTACTCTTTTAATGTGAATGTGTCGTATTAGGGCTGGAAAATTCTAGCTTTTCCAAAATTCCCTGGTTTTCCAGAAGTCCCTTTTGGAGGATTCCTGGATTTCTTATTCTAGCCTGATTCCAGGAATTTTCCAACATGGATTTTTGGAAAAACTGGGAATTTTAGGAAAGTTACTGGAATTTTGCAACCCTAGTCGTGTTTATTTACGTATACTCATAGTTTTATCTTCTAAAGTATTTTTTTAAGTAGCCACTTTGACGAGTTAAAAGTAGGCGAAGGATAGTCATATATGAACTCAAAACCAGATATTCATTTTGATATCCAGCTCATATTTAGTCTCAAGAGATCTGCAGATGTATTTATAAGAAATGTGGTTATTGTAAATTAAAATGATGTAAAGTTTGGACAGTTGAAATGCCACTCAGAGAAATAAATATATGTGATTTTTTTGGGATGTCTTGAAATGCGACTTGTGGTCTTTTGTCACTTGATACCCAAGATGGTAAAACAATGACACCAGCTACAATATGTGGGAACAGCCAATTATATCAAAGGTTGTTTTACAATGTCTGGATGGATTTGTGATGGACAGAAATGAGATAGATGCAGAACAAATTGCCTAGACTAGAATATCAAATCATGAATCAGTTCAAGAGCTATAAATCAAAGACAGTTTACTATATACTCAGTTATTCCATACCAGAAAAAGGGCCTTTTCACACATGCTATGACTAAAACACACTTTCAAAACTTGTTCCTGGTAAGGTGATGTCACCTTATTCACTTTCATATTTATGGAAGCTAAATTATTAGATGGGACTTACAGGAACTAGAGGGAGGTCTGAGAACAATTGTCTGGCTCTGCCTTGAGATTGACTTCCATCCTCAATGGTAATTTAGCTAGAAAGCATTGAAAACTATTTCTAGAAAGAAAATTAATTGAGTTAACAGTGAGTATGTTCCCTGTTTCTTATCAGAAATTATGCTAAGACAAATTTTATAATTACATTCATTAGCTTTGAGCTAAAAACCAGATGGCTTGAATCATCTCTTGTCACCATAAACTGAATAAAATGCTAATTGAAAAAGCGGGAACATATCACACCAGGGGGCTTATTCAGGAGAAAGATACTTCACAAAATGTTCAACATAGAAATATGTTGTGTAAACAGATATGATTCTCTGTAGTGTAGCATAAGGAAGAAATGTCACCAGCGCTGTATTTCTATCAACAACTCTAAAGTTCCATTAAATAAGTCACTAAAGCTCTCTGCTGCCATCTTGTGTTAAATTAGGTGGTACTGCACTCTACTCGTATTCACTGAACAGTGTCATGAGCTTTTGGATCCATTCATTCTCATGAATGTCAAGTTTTGAATTTGACCCAGCCACAGTCAATGACATGAATAAAAACATATTGTTAACGCAATTGTGATAAAACCTGAACCCCTACTCGCTCACAGATTTGATTCAGGCTAATTGTAGACTAATTGAACCAACAAGCTCTGCAGGTTCAAAGCAAAGCAAAATATGATGTTTGGTTGTGATCAAACTGTGCACAATATTGTCGCTGTTTCATTGCTACATTGTGATAAGTCTTGACCTTCACAACCCCAGTCTATTCCTGGGCTTCAAAGCAAAGGTATGGGGGTGTTCCCCATGGAAGTGAGGTAACCAGCTAAACTCTCCACACCTGTGTAGGCTGTGTGGTACTGTCCATTAATATGTAGGTCTGATGGACCTCCACATCCTCCCTTCATCTCCTCCTCATCTTCTTCCTCCTCCTTCCCCAGCCCGACAGAGATCAACTCTGATGTCTGGTTGACAGGACAGGTGCTCCTCAGACTTGACCCCAGGAGGAAGTGTGTTGGCTGGGAAGATGAGGGGGACGAGGAGGGACTGATTGCTACCAGCGAATCAGGAGCCAGGCTGTCCTCTCTCAGCTCCTCCCACAAGTAACCTGAGAAGAGAGTGAACAGGGTTGCAAATCTTGTTGAAGATTGTATAAAAATAATTTCTGAATATGGTTCTCTCTCTCTCTCTCTCTCTCTCTCTCTCTCTCTCTCTCTCTCTCTCTCTCTCTCTCTCTCACTCTCTCTCACTCTCTCACCCACTCACCGTGGAGCTGCAAGTCAGTCAAGCTGGGGTTGAGCATGTCGATATCGCTACTAGCATCTCCCTCTAGCTGTAGCTCCTGCATGCTCCTGGGCCCAAATTTATACTCTGCCTGTATGGTGGCGCTACAGTTGGAGGGTGTCTGCCCCGCCAAAGGGGAACCCAAGGTACCCACATTGGGAGGGATACCTGATGGAGGCTGCTGTCCGCAGGGGGAGTAGAAGGAGAAGGGGTTGGGGGTGGTGGGGGACATGTAGCGGGGGTGCTGGTTGACTGTCAGGGTGGAAGGGGGACGTGGGGGTAGAGGGGACGTTGGAGAGGACGACAGGGCTCTGGAGGCTGGGATGAAGTGAAGGAGGAAGGAGTAGGGTTGTAGTTTGTGGTGGATCTTGCCAGTGGGGTCTGGTGGTAAAAAGGTAAAGATTTCAGATTCCCTGGTCTTTCCCCCAACAGGCGATCCAGGTCCTCTGAGAAAACAGAGCGAGAGAGAGAGAGAGAGAGAGAGAGAGAGAGAGAGAGAGAGAGAGAGAGAGAGAGAGAGAGAGAGAGAGAGAGAGAGATGGGTAAATTGAGAGGACCTTACATTTATCTCCGGTAACAGCTGCCAAAAAGGCTGAGTGGATAGAATCACCAGAACACTGGTGTTGCTCGGTCTCCAAGGTAACATGCCCTGTCTGTAACAACACACGCTGTACTTGAATCGTTCTGAGTAACATAGAACCATCTTATTTAGGGTGTCATTTATGCCATGGCGGACCTGAGGATTGCCAAGCTTACAGTCCATTAAAACACTGGCATCTGAACTTTGAGGAAGTGCAAATAAAACATGGGCCAGGTCTAAGAGGAGTCCTGGTCTGTGATGTATAGACCACCTACCTGGCCTGGCCATGCTCTTGCGGACCGTGAGGGGGTCTTTGCGGCGCCACTTGTGTAGCTCCTCCTGCATCTTCTCTATCTTGGCTGGGTTGAGGGCCCACAGGCAGCCCTTACGGGAAGAGTTGCCAATCTTATTCTCCACCTTCTCAAAGCACTTATTCAGAGACAGATTGTGGCGGACTGAGTTCTTCCATCCATCTGGAGCCGTCTGAGAGACAGGAAGGAGAGGAGAAATGTACAGTAACAGTATTTTAATTTTCCATGGGACACTTTTTTCCCCTCCAATTTTTAATTGTTCAATGTTGATAGCCACAAACTATACAGTAGTATATGCAAATAATCAAGGTATTGCATTGAAGTATATTTAACATATTTATGAATTTCTTAAATGGGCTAATTGCGATTGATGCATCCATTTCTTGACATTCCAATGAATGATATTTACCCATTCATCCTTGAAGAATATAGCTTAGAAGTTAGTTCAGAACCCAACATATACGCTTGTTTTACTCCACTGTTTGTAAACATTCAATGCAAATACACAATATACAGTTTACAAATATAATGTGATGTCATGAATGGTCAGTCACTGCATCCATAGCTCTGTCCTGTTATGCAGGTGAATGAGGACCCAAAAGCGACTTGGCGAAAACAGAGTTTTTAATCCAGTAAAGTAACTTTACAATCAAAAGGCATAATTCTACTCGTAATGACGAGAACAGACTGGAGACTTGATCAAGAACTGCAGGTTGCCTCGGGAAGGCACTTGAACGTAGCAGACTCAGACACCTGCTCACCACGCAGCATCTGAGGGAAACACGACACGACAGGGCGATACATAGACACAGCACGGTGAACAATAGACAAGGATCCGACAGGGCAGGAACGGAAAACAAGGAGAGAAATAGGGACTCTAATCAGGGAAAAGGATCGGGAACAGGTGTGGGAAGACTAAATGATTGATTAGGGGAATAGGAACAGCTGGGAGCAGGAACGGAACGATAGAGAGAAGAGAGAGAGGAAGGGAGAGAGAAAAAGGGGAACGAACCTAAAAAGACCAGCAGGGGGAAAATGAACAGAGGGAAAAGCAAAATGACAAGACAATCTAAGACAAAACATGACAGTACCCCCACTCACCGGCGCCTCCTGGCGCACTCGAGAGGAATCCTGGCGGCAACGGAGGAAATCATCAATAAGTGAACGGTCCAGCACGTCCCGAGACGGAACCCAACTCCTCTCCTCAGGACCGTAACCCTCCCAATCCACTAAGTATTGGTGACCCCGTCCCCGAGAACGCATGTCCATGATCCTACGTACCTTGTAAATAGGTGCGCTCTCGACAAGGACGGGAGGGGGAGGGAAGACGAACGGGGTGCGAAGAAAGGGCTTGACACAGGAGACATGGAAGACAGGATGGACGCGACGAAGATGTCGCGGAAGAAGAGTCGCACAGCGACAGGATTGACGACCTGGGAGACACGGAACAGACCAATGAACCGCGGAGTCAACTTACGAGAAGCTGTCGTAAGAGGAAGGTTGCGAGTGGAAAGCCACACTCTCTGGCCGCAACAATACCTAGGACTCTTAATCCTGCGTTTATTGGCGGCTCTCAGTCTGTGCCCTGTAACGGCAAAGTGCAGACCTCACCCTCCTCCAGGTGCGCTCACAACGTTGGACAAACGCTTGAGCGGAGGAACGCTGGACTCGGCAAGCTGGGATGAGAACAGAGGAGGCTGGTAACCCAGACTATTCTGAAACGGAGATAACCCGGTAGCAGACGAAGGAAAGGTGAGCGTATTCTGCCCAGGGGAGCTGTTCTGCCCAAGACGCAGGGTTTCTGAAAGAAAGGCTGCGTAGTATGCGACAATCGTCTGATTGGCCCTCTCTGCTTGACCGTTAGACTGGGGATGAAACCCGGAAGAGAGACTGACGGACGCACCAATCAAACGACAGAACTCCCTCCAAAACTGTGACGTGAATTGCGGGCCTCTGTCTGAAACGGCGTCTAACGGGAGGCCATGAATTCTGAACACATTCTCGATGATGATTTGTGCCGTCTCCTTAGCGGAAGGAAGTTTAGCGAGGGGAATGAAATGTGCCGCCTTAGAGAACCTATCGACAACCGTAAGAATCACAGTCTTCCCCGCAGACAAAGGCAGACCGGTAATGAAGTCTAGGGCGATGTGAGACCATGGTCGAGAAGGAATGGGGAGCGGTCTGAGACGACCGGCAGGAGGAGAGTTACCCGACTTAGTCTGGCGCAGTCCGAACAAGCAGCCACGAAACGGCGCGTGTCACGCTCCTGAGTCGGCCACCAAAAGCGCTGGCGAATAGACGCAAGAGTGCCTCGAACACCGGGATGACCAGCTAACTTGGCAGAGTGAGCCCACTGAAGAACAGCCAGACGAGTGGAAACAGGAACGAAAAGGAGGTTACTAGGACAAGCGCGCGCGACGCAGTGTGCGTGAGTGCTTGCTTAACCTGTCTTTCAATTCCCCAGACTGTCAACCCGACAACACGCCCATAAGGAAGAATCCCCTCGGGATCAGTAGAAGCCACAGAAGAACTAAACAGACGGGATAAGGCATCAGGCTTGGTGTTTTTGCTACCCGGACGGTAAGAAATCACAAACTCGAAACGAGCGAAAAACAACGCCCAACGAGCTTGACGGGCATTAAGTCGTTTGGCAGAACGGATGTACTCAAGGTTCTTATGGTCTGTCCAAACGACAAAAGGAACGGTGCCCCCTCCAACCACTGTCGCCATTCGCCTAGGGCTAAGCGGATGGCGAGCAGTTCGCGGTTACCCACATCATAGTTGCGTTCAGATGGCGACAGGCGATGAGAAAAATAAGCGCAAGGATGAACCTTATCGTCAGACTGGAAGCGCTGGGATAGAATGGCTCCCACGCCTACCTCTGAAGCGTCAACCTCGACAATGAATTGTCTAGTGACGTCAGGAGTAACGAGGATAGGAGCGGACGTAAAACGTTCCTTTAGAAGATCAAAAGCTCCTGGGCGGAACCGGACCACTTAAAACACGTCTTGACAGAAGTAAGAGCTGTGAGAGGGGCAGCAACTTGACCGAAATTACGAATGAAACGCCGATAGAAATTAGCGAAACCTAAAAAGCGCTGCAACTCGACACGTGACCTTGGAACGGGCCAATCACTGACAGCTTGGACCTTAGCGGAATCCATCTGAATGCCTTCAGCGGAAATAACGGAACCGAGAAAAGTAACGGAGGAGACATGAAAAGAGCACTTCTCAGCCTTCACGTAGAGACAATTCTCTAAAAGGCGCTGTAGAACACGTTGCTGAACATGAATCTCGAGTGACGGTGAAAAAATCAGGATATCGTCAAGATAGACAAAAACAAAGATGTTCAGCATGTCTCTCAGAACATCATTAACTAATGCCTGAAAAACAGCTGGCGCATTGGCGAGACCAAACGGCAGAACCCGGTACTCAAAATGCCCTAACGGAGAAGTCCCCCTCTCTGATGCGCACGAGATGGTAAGCGTTACGAAGGTCCAACTTAGTAAAGCACCTGGCTCCCTGCAGAATCTCGAAGGCTGATGACATAAGGGGGAAGCGGATAACGATTCTTAACCGTTATGTCATTCAGCCCTCGATAATCACGCAGGGCGCAGAGTACCGTCCTTCTTCTTAACAAAAAGAACCCCGCCCCGGCCGGAGAGGAAGAAGGCACTATGGTACCGGCGTCAAGAGACACAGATAAATAATCCTCGAGAGCCTTACGTTCGGGAGCCGACAGAGAGTATAGTCTACCCCGAGGAGGAGTGGTCCCCGGAAGGAGATCAATACTACAATCATACGACCGGTGAGGAGGAAGGGAGTTGGCTCGGGACCGACTGAAGACCGTGCGCAGATCATGATATTCCTCCGGCACTCCTGTCAAATCGCCAGGTTCCTCCTGAGAAGTGGGGACAGAAGAAATGGGAGGGATGGCAGACATTAAACACTTCACATGACAAGAAACGTTCCAGGATAGGATAGAATTACTAGACCAATTAATAGAAGGATTATGACATACTAGCCAGGGATGACCCAAAACAACAGGTGTAAAAGGTGAACAAAAATCAAAAAAGAAATAGTCTCACTGTGGTTACCAGATACTGTGAGAGTTAAAGGTAGTGTCTCAAATCTGATACTGGGAAGATGACTACCATCTAAGGCAAACATGGGCGTAGGCTTGTCTAACTGTCTGAAAGGAATGTCATGTTTCCGAGCCCATGCTTCGTCCATGAAACAACCCTCAGCCCCAGAGTCAATCAAGGCACTGCATGTAGCACCCGAACCGGTCCAGCGTAGATGGACCGACATAGTAGTACAGGATCTAGATGAAGAGACCTGAGTAGTAGCGCTCACCAGTAGCCCTCCGCTTACTGATGAGCTCTGGCCTTTTACTGGACATGAATTGACAAAATGTCCATCAAATCCGCAATAGAGGCACAGGCGGTTGGTGATCCTCCGTTCCCTCTCCTTGGTCGAGATGCGAATACCTCCCAGCTGCATGGGCTCAGTCTCTGGAGATGGTTGCGATGGAGATGGTTGCGATGCGGAGCAGGGAAACACCGTTGACGCGAGCTCTCTTCCACGAGCTTGGTGACGAAGATCTACCCGTCGTTCTATGCGGATGGCGAGAGCAATCAAAGAGTCCACACTGGAAGGAACCTCCCGAGAGAGAATCTCATCTTTGACCACTGCGTGGAGTCCCTCCAGAAAACGAGCGAGCAGCGCCGGCTCGTTCCAGTCACTAGAGGCAGCAAGAGTGCGAAACTCTATAGAGTAATCCGTTATGGATCGATCACCTTGGCATAGGGAAGCCAGGGCCCTAGAAGCCTCCCTACCAAAAACTGAACGGTCAAAAACCCGAATCATCTCCTCTTTAAAGTTCTGGTAATTGTTAGAACAATCAGCCCTTGCCTCCCAGATAGCTGTGCCCCACTCTCGAGCCCGGCCAGTAAGGAGTGAAATGACGTAAGCAACCCGAGCTCTCTCGCTAGAGTATGTGTTGGGTTGGAGAGAGAACACAATATCACACTGGGTGAGAAAGGAGCGGCACTCCGTGGGCTGCCCGGAGTAGCAAGGTGGGTTATTAACCCTAGGTTCCGGAGGCTCGGCAGGCCAGGAAGTAACAGGTGGCACGAGACGAAGACTCTGGAACTGTCCAGAGAGGTCGGAAACCTGAGCGGCCAGGTTCTCCACGGCATGGCGAGCAGCAGACAATTCCTGCTCGTGTCTGCCGAGCATGGCTCCTTGGATCTCGACGGCAGTGTTACGAGCATCTGTAGTCGCTGGGTCCATTCCTTGGTCGGATCCTTCTGTTATGCAGGTGAATGAGGACCCAAAAGCGACTTGGCGAAAACAGAGTTTTTAATCCAGTAAAGTAACTTTACAATCAAAAGGCATAATTCTACTCGTAATGACGAGAACAGACTGGAGACTTGATCAAGAACTGCAGGTTGCCTCGGGAAGGCACTTGAACGTAGCAGACTCAGACACCTGCTCACCACGCAGCATCTGAGGGAAACACGACACGACAGGGCGATACATAGACACAGCACGGTGAACAATAGACAAGGATCCGACAGGGCAGGAACGGAAAACAAGGAGAGAAATAGGGACTCTAATCAGGGAAAAGGATCGGGAACAGGTGTGGGAAGACTAAATGATTGATTAGGGGAATAGGAACAGCTGGGAGCAGGAACGGAACGATAGAGAGAAGAGAGAGAGGAAGGGAGAGAGAAAAAGGGGAACGAACCTAAAAAGACCAGCAGGGGGAAAATGAACAGAGGGAAAAGCAAAATGACAAGACAATCTAAGACAAAACATGACATGTCCAGCCCCAACCCTCAGCTTTTTACCGAAATAGGGGTTAAAAGTAATTAAAAATCAAGTCAAAAGTCAAGTGGAACCAAAGCAGGGGTAGGGCCACATTGCACACACACACGCACACCCCAGAGGCAGTCTCTCAGTCATAGGTTCTACAGTATGTTCGGCTGAAGAGGAGCCAAAGCTGCTGCAGTGCTACGTTGTACATTCCTCCTCTTCCTACGCCAGACAGACAGCCAGACATACAGAGAGCCAGCCAGATAGCCAGCCAGCCAGTCAGCCAGCCAGCCAGCCAGCCTGCCAGCCAACCAGACAGACAGACAGACAGACAGACAGACAGACAGACAGACAGACAGACAGACAGACAGACAGACAGACAGACAGACAGACAGACAGACAGACAGACAGACAGACAGACAGACAGACAGACAGACAGACAGCCAGACAGACATACAGCAGGCCAGATAGCCAGCCAGACTGACAGCCAACAAACAGCCAACCACTTCATGGGTCTATAAGCATCTTGATGGATGGGAAGACACTGATCAACCCTAACGGGTATCAGCCGGGGTGGCCCACGGCTAGCCTCGATAAACACAGTCTGAGTCCCAAATAGCACCCTGTTCCCTAGTGCACTATTTTTTACTAGGTCCTAGAGGCCACGCCTGAATTCTCTATAGAATAGGTAGGGGTTGATGATGCCTAACAAATGGCTGGGGACGAGGCTAGTCTACGGCAAAGGCTGCTTCTGCTTTGGCACACAGTTGGATCTATATACACTATTATAGTATCATTCATCATTCATCTATGGAGCCTCTAAAGAAAACATATGGTTTCTCTCTCTCTCCCTCTCCATGTCCTCCTATAAAGGGCTTATCGCCAGATATGAGAGGATTGAAGATCAGCAGGCGTTGATCTCTCAGTGATTGAGTCTTTCAAACCACATGTAAATACAAGGAATTTACTTTTCAAGTGTGGTTAAGCCCAATGCATGTCACGTGTGTGTACTTGTATTCATTCGTTTTGGAAAGTTAGGTGATGCAAAGTTCATACAAGGATGTATAGCAATGGTTATAACAACTCTGCCTGTGACATTTCACAGATAAAATACATGAAAATGATGAAAGAGTGATGAAGACACAGAGATGACTGTTGGGTCAGTGAGAAGCCGTAATGTCCTCCTGCTGTACCTTGAAGTAGGGGAAGTGTTCAGTCATGAACCTGTAGATCTCACTAACCGGGAGACTCCCTGTCTTACTGTTCCTCAGAGCCATGAAGATCAGAATGCTACAGATTGAAGACAAACATTGTAATCAGTTGTAGTCCATATTATATTATTATTGCATATGATAACATATATTATATTATTTATATTATTTAACATCACAGTGTTGTTTATTCATTACATATACAGTAGGGTTCCAAAAGGGTTCATTGACTGTCCCCATAGGAGAGCCCTTTTGGGTTCCATGTAGAACCTTCTGTAGAAAGAGTTCTACCTGGAACCAAAAAGGGTTTTACCTGTGTGTACACACACCTCATACCTCACACACCCCTTATCCACCTCACACCTCACACCGCACCCCCCCCCCATCCAACTCACACCTCACACCCCTCCATCCAACTCACACCTCACACCCCTCCATCCAACTCACACCTCACACCCCTCCATCCACCGCACACCTCACACATACCCCATCCATCTCACACCGCACACACCCCCATCCACCTCACACCTCACACCTCACACACCTCATCCAACTCACACACACACCATCCACCTCACATCTCACACGCACATCTCATCAACCTCACACCTCACACAGCCCCCATCCACCTCATACCTCACACCCCCCATCCAACTCACACCTCACACCCCTACATCCACCTCACACCTCCCATTCACCCAATCCACCTCACACCTCACACCGCACACCCCCATCCACCTCACACCTCTCACCTCACACAGCACCCATCCACCTCACGCCTCACACCACACCCCCCATCCACCTCACACCTCACACCTCACACCTCACACCTCACACCTCACACCTCACACCTCACACCTCACACCTCCACCTCACACCCCCATCCACCTCACACCTCACACCTCACACCTCACACCTCACACCTCACACAGCCCCCATCCACCTCACGCCTCACACCGCACCCCCCCCATCCAACTCACACCTCACGCCGCACACGCTGCACACCTCACACCCCCATCCACCTCACACCTCACACAGCCTCTAGCCACCTCACACACACTCCATCCATCTCACACCTCACACCTCAAACCTCACACAGCCTCTATCCACCTCACACACACTCCATCCATCACACACCTCACACCACACACAGCCTCTATCCACCTCACATACACTCCATCCATCTCACACCTCACACCTCACAACTCACACCTTACACCCCCTCCATCCACCTCACAGCTTACACCCCCTCCATCCACCTCACACCTTACACCCCCTCCATCCACCTCACACCTCACACCTTACATCCCCTCCATACACCAAATATACAGTATATACTTTGGTTCCCTTTCAATCTGAACTGGTAAACTGGTTTTAGGGGTTATTAAAGAACTGACATGCTTACAGTTCAAATTATTTTTGTTTCGCCTTGTAAACATGACTTCAAACAGGCAGAGAAAGAAGAGTAATCAATATTGAGAAATGGGTTTGATTGAATAAGGTCTTGATTGAATAAGGTCTTGATTGAATAAGGTCTTGACTGAATAAGGTCTTGATTAAATATGGTCTTGATTGAAAAAGGTCTTGATTAAATAAGGTATTGATTGAATACAGTCTTGATTGAATAGGGTCTTGATTGAATAAGGTATTGATTGAATAAGGTCTTGATTGAATAAGGTCTTGATTGAATAAGGTCTTGATTGAATATGTTATGCACGTGAGTGAGGACCCAAAAGCGGTTTAACAGATACAGAGTCTTTTAATGTCAAAACACAGGGAAGACATAGATCCTCTTCAGATGTATAAAAATGGCAAAATAGACAACCCGCAGAGAGGGCGACAAAAGAATAATAAAGTCCCTCTGAATATTACAGAAGAGTCCCCTTCTTAGCAGCAGAGGAGAATAGCTGGGTTAGAGTCCCCTTCTTAGCAGCCGAGGAGAATAGCTGGGTGAGCGGCGACAGACTGCTGGTCTCTCTGGGTAGGCGCGGGTCGTAGAGGACAGAGGTACCTGATCACACGTAGCATCAGATGAACAGGTAGATTCCGACAGGACGGGACAAGGGTGAAGCAAACAAGACGATAGTTTGGTTCCGGCATGAGAAACTCAAACGAGAATCTGACAAAGACAGAAGCAGGAACAGAGAGAGAAATTGAGACCTAATCAGAGGGAAAAGGGAACAGGTGGGAAAAGGGTGAACGAGGTAGTTAGAGAAGATGAGGGACAGCTGGGGGAAGGAAAGGAAGAGAAGGTAACCTAATACGACCAGCAGAGGGAGACTGAGTGAAGAGAAAGAACAGGAACAAGACATAATATGACAATACATGACAGTACCACCCCACTCACCGAGCGCCTCCTGGCGCACTCGAGGAGGAAACCTGGCGGCAACGGAGGAAATCATTGATCAGCGAACGGTCCAGCACGTCCCGAGAGGGAACCCAACTCCTTTCCTCAGGACCGTACCCCTCCCAATCCACTAAGTACTGATGACCACGGCCCCGAGAACGCATGTCCAAAATCTTACGGACCCTGTGGATAGGTGCGTCCTCGACAAGGATGGGGGGGGGGGAGCGGGGGCGCGAAGAACGGGCTTAACACAGGAGACATGGAAGACCGGGTGGACACGACGAAGATATCGCGGGAGAAGAAGTCGCACTGCGACAGGATTAATGATCTGAGAAATACGGAACGGACCAATGAAACGCGGGGTCAACTTGTGAGAAGCTGTCTTAAGGGGAAGGTTTTGAGTGGAGAGCCATACTCTCTGACCGCGACAATATCTAGGACTCTTAGTTCTACGCTTATTAGCGGCTCTCACAGTCTGCGCCCTATAACGGCAAAGTGCAGACCTGACCCTCTTCCAGGTGCGCTCACAACGTTGGACAAAAGCCTGAGCGGAGGGGACGCTGGACTCGGCGAGCTGAGACGAGAACAGCAGAGGCTGGTACCCGAGGCTACTCTGAAAAGGAGCCCTGTCGCAGATGAAGGAAGCGAGTTGTGGGCGTATTCTGCCCAGGGGAGCTGTTCTGACCAAGACGCAGGGTTACGAAAAGAAAGACTGCGTAAGATGCGACCAATAGTCTGATTGGCCCGTTCTGCTTGACCGTAGACTGGGGGTGAAAACCGGAAGAGAGACTGACGGAAGCCCCAATCAAACGGCAAAACTCCCTCCAAAATTGAGACGTGAATTGCGGACCCCTGTCCGAAACGACGTCTGACGGAATGCCATGAATTCTGAAAACATTCTCGATGATGATTTGTGCCGTTTCTTTAGCAGAAGGAAGCTTAGCGAGGGGAATAAAATGAGCCGCCTTAGAGAACCTATCGACAACCGTAAGAATAACAGTCTTCCCCGCTGATGAAGGCAGTCCGGTGATAAAATCTAAGGCGATGTGAGAGCACGGTAGAGAGGGAATGGGAAGCGGTCTGAGACGGCCGACAGGAGGGGAGTTACCGGACTTAGTCTGCGCGCAGACCGAACAAGCAGCCACGAAACGACGCATGTCACGATCACGAGTGGGCCACCAAAAACGCTGGCGAATGGAAGCAAGCGTACCCCGAACGCCGGGGTGGCCGGCTAACTTGGCAGAGTGAGCCCACTGAAGAACGGCCAGACGAGTAGGAACGGGAATGAAAAGAAGGTTCCTAGGACAAGCGCGCGGTGACGGAGTGTGAGTGAGTGCTTGCTTTACCTGCCTCTCAATTCCCCAGACGGTCAACCCGACAACACGCCCCTCAGGGAGAATCCCCCTCGGGGTCGGTGGAGACTACTGACGAACTGAAGAGACGAGATAAAGCATCAGGCTTGGTGTTCTTAGAGCCCGGACGATAAGAAATAACGAACTCGAAACGAGCGAAAAACAGCGCCCAACAAGCCTGACGCGCATTAAGTCGTTTGGCAGAACGGATGTACTCAAGGTTCCTATGGTCAGTCCAAACGACAAACGGATCGGTCGCCCCCTCCAACCACTGTCACCATTCGCCTAGGGCTAATCGGATGGCGAGCAGTTCGCGGTTTCCCACATCATAGTTACGTTCCGACGGCGAAAGGCGATGAGAAAAATACGCGCAAGGATGGACCTTGTCGTCAGAGAGGGAGCGCTGAGAGAGAATGGCTCCCACGCCCACCTCTGACGCGTCAACCTCGACAACGAACTGTCTAGAGACGTCAGGTGTAACAAGGATAGGAAGGAAGAGAAGGTAACCTAATACGACCAGCAGAGGGAGACTGAGTGAAGAGAAAGAACAGGAATAAGACATAATATGACAATACATGACAGAATAAGGTCTTGATTGAATAAGGTCTTGATTGAA
This sequence comes from Oncorhynchus gorbuscha, assembly GCF_021184085.1. NCBI lineage: Eukaryota > Metazoa > Chordata > Actinopteri > Salmoniformes > Salmonidae > Oncorhynchus > Oncorhynchus gorbuscha. The sequence goes on along the minus strand of NC_060191.1, from coordinate 48,148,647 downwards.
TAAGGTCTTGATTGAATACAGTCTTGATTAAATAAGGTCTTTAATATATAATTAATGTTACACCAAATTCAAAACCTAATTGTACGGATTGGTAATAGATTGTGATTATGCACATGTATGGAGTATCGAAGTAGCGTGTTCACCTGTATGAGTAGATGGGTTTGGGGAAGAGGGACTGCATGCTACTGTCCTGATGGGTTGGAGTGGAGAGGCACTGGAGAGAGTAGTGAGAACTTTTGGATTTTCCACTGGTAGAATACACACCTGGTGAGAACTAGAGAGAACACAAACACATACATACACACATTGTTACAGCAGAACTTGTATTACTTTAGTCACAAAGTGAGTACACAGTGAGGTCTTTCCAAACCGCACAGCTGTGTTCTGCCAAGCCTATACTGTTAAATGAGTTTTGTTCTTTGAGAGAATATTAGTCAGTTAATCTGACATTTATGAATTATGAAGCATTTAAGTGCTTTGTGTGCTTGTTTGATACACCTCACACCTTACACCCCCTCCATACACATAAATGCATCAAAATTCAATATTTGTAACGTTAGCAGATTAAGATTATCTCATAGAACAAAACATATACCATAAGATCTCCTAAACCCGTGTTACCATAGACCTTATTTTCTGTGTTTATCAAAAAACCCTACAAAATGCCCTCCCTTAGTGCCTACAAAAAGACATTACTATTGCGCTCTATAGCCCACCTAAACCACCCTATTGAGTTAAACTCCTCTAAGAACCTCCCCCTTAAGTTAACCCCTCCCCCTGTACTTTGGTCCTGCCCACTCACCTGCTGCAGTGGGGCTAGGGGGCTGTTGGAGGCATGGCCT